>NC_056741.1:1822807998-1822865498 GCF_019279795.1 Protopterus annectens
AGCACATTGTTCCTATGGATTAAACGTTAGCAGTCAGTAATCTTATTTCTTCTGTATAATAGCAGTCTGTTACACACTCTGCCATTTGCAGATGTAGCCTTCTTGGCTCATTAAAGGCATATCCTTGGGAATGATAGTAAAGTAGAAAATAAAACTAAATCTTGCATCTAATAAACTATTTTAGCAAAGTGCTGAAGACTAGAGAAACAACTGAAAAATAGAAAGCAGTTTTAGACTGTTCTTTGCAGCAGAAGCAGCATTCAAGGAATGTTGCCACACTTTAGCTGAAAGTTCATACTAATAACACTCATTAGTACCATTGTAAGTAAGATGCTATGGCAACAGCCAATTACATATTACAAGGTACTCCCCAGTAATGCCTGCTGTCTCACCGTCCTGAAAAACATATTTTACCAACTTCCTTTTAACCTACATTTAATTCTGGAGCCCATCGTCATACGTATTGGGTGGGCTTTTGCTTCTAATGTGTGTCTGCTCTCAAAAGCTGAGAAATGTTTGAAAATAAATCCATAAGGTTTCCTGAGTGCATGGAGAATTTATATATGTAAGTAGTTAATGATCCTGAGTCTCTAGAACAGTGAACAGATATGATTCTGTGTACATAAACTCACAAAGTAAGAATTCTGTCTACTTTCTATATAGTGAGAACAGGCTAGTTACAGTAGACATCAAATCTTTCAACAATACTGATATAGGATTGCCTCTTGAAATCCTTTATCTGTAAGGATAAAGTACCTTTACTTCTATGGCAACCAAGACTTTGGAACATAGTTCCTCACATTATCTGAGGTATTATGAATTATAATACATTCAAGGAGAAAACTAACTTACTTCTTTACAGATACAAACTATGATGCTTTCCAGTGAAGCTCACAATTTCTACAACAGTAGTTTACAATAACTTACCAAGTGTCACCATGAGATATTACACATTTTGTTACACTGGACCATGTGAGTACTACAAGTACACTACGGCAAATTGTGATGCTCATTGAATATTGAGCCTAGCTGTGTGTACATATCCTATCACATTGTATTGCTAAGAATTACTTTTGTTATCAGTCTCCAGGTAAGTATGAAATGACTGCGTATCTACACATCACGGTACGGTCAGCGTTTTGTTATGATCATGCTGCCTTGTACCAATTCTTTAGGTCTTGACTGAAAAAGGTTCACGTGTACTCACTTATCTACCAAGCAGTTGACAAAGCAGAAGTAAAAGACAGCCATGCTAGAAGTGTAACTTAATCAAAATGAATACTTGTACAGTCACCCGAAAGCCCTTCAGCTTGTTTATGTAAACACTATGCAAAACCTTAAAGTTTCATCTGTAGGGTGGGGACTTAGGGCAAACTACAATTTTGGCAGTAAAATCAGTGCCTTATGAAAGCAAGAGTGATTGCCACAAATAATTCAACAACTTCTAGCTTTTAAAGTGCATGGAGAATAATCGCAGCATGACTGTTACAAAGAGGTTAGTCCTTGTGTATACTAGATTTCTGAGAAAAATTCAGAATTTTGTTTGAAAAAAAATAACAGTTCCAGGGTTACAATTTGTACATGTCATAATTCTTTGTGATACAGGCACAAATGCAGTGTCTTCTTTGAATTTATCTGAATAAATGCCATCATCTGCCAAAATCCAAACCCCTGCCTCCCCCACCCTCACTTCAGACAAAGTCCACAGCTGTTTTACCTGATTTTAAGCCAACAGCAATCTCCTACTCAGAGCTGCTCACAAGCCGATATCTTATTTTTACAGCTTCAAAGCCCACATTTCCCTTTAGGATTACGACAGAAGACAGAGTAATACAGCAATACCATGCCACCAGAAATGAGGGGAATTTCTAATCAAGCACTAACCCCAGCAGTCCATGAGAGGGGGGGTGTTTCTTCCTCGCAGTCGCCCCCAATCAGCTACTATTACGATGCAGGAAACAACTGCAGTTCAGAAAGATGCAGGCAGCTAAAGGACAGAACAGCCTCGACAGCAATCCACACAATGACTCTCTCTCTCTCTCTCTCTCTCTCTCTCTACAACAGAGCAGTTCTAGCCAGCCAGACTAATTCATTCTTTCTTCCTTACTCCCCCCTCCCCAACCTGCATGCATACATACACACACGCTTCCTGCTGCCCCATGCTCTATTTCTCAGAGAGAGAAGGCAGGCTCTTGTTACAAGCTCTCTGCTTAAAAAAAAATGTAAGTCATGTTTTTCCTCTCCATCACTCTCTACATTTTTAGATTAACCCATGCTGTGCTTAACTGAAGAACTCGTGAATTTCTTAAAAAAATTGTGTGCACGTATATATATATATATATATATATATATATATATATATATTACAAAAGCCGCTTCTTGACCCCCTGCTTATGGTTTAGCAATGACGAAGTGTTCACTGTTGCTCTTAATATATTTTGAACACAGTGACTCAGTACTGTGGTATTTTTTAAATCGAAACATCGTTCCAATGGTATTGTAGTGTCAGGAGTTTGGTGTCTTCTGGGAAGAAAAGGAGGAAGACCAGAAAACATTTTGACAACTGTATGAAAACATCTGAAGAGGATACTAGTGTTTTCTGCATGCCCATCCCCCCTGTCCATTATGCTATAGAGTCCACTCATTGTTTTATGTAAAGGGAGGAGAAAACATTAGCATCTGCATACCAGTATCATATGTAAAGTCATTTGTTTGCACTTATTTGTCCCCAAGAAGTGCATAAGATCATTTACTGCCTCATACAGTGTACAAGTCTTTGTTGCTACAAGCCTGGAACAAAATCATGCCAAACAGAACTGAACAGAGATTTACTGACATTCAGGACCACGCTTCACAGGGAACACAAAGTTCACTGCTATGGCTTACAGAGAAAAAAAATATTTCAGCAAATACATCATCATAAAGAATAAATATAAAAACAGGATGTAGACTACACAAAGGACAGATGGGTAAGAGTATTCTTGGGTGTTATACCGAAAGGTTGTGAAGAAGTTCGGATCCAAGGCAATGGGTATCACGTATCTGGTCAACTCTGAAAAAAAGTCATCTAGCGGGGCTTACCCAGTCAACAAAGTGTAGCTAAAAATCTCAACAACATGCAGAACTTGACTTAAATGTGCCCCAACTGGCCATCTACACTCTAAAAGATTGGGATAATGTTTCCTTGACAGTACAGTGTTTGTGCCAGTCTAGCATAACCCTGCATTAGAAAAACACATTGACACACTTTTGATTTTAATATAGTTATGAATTGAATGGAAATTTAAGTACCTCAAATGGTACTTTCTAAAGAAATGCTATGTAGGAGCATCCTAAAAATGATAAAGATATAATCCACCACACTGTAGCACAATCTGCTAAAAAAATTTCAGTATAGTCTGTAGTTGTTATTTATAAAATTTTCCACCAGATGGCGCTAATTTATATAACTTGGGAGGCTGAAGTATATTCATTAGGTCCATCAGTTTACACCCTCAGCTCACACAGCCTGAGTGAGGTCATACTTCCTCTAACATTCTCATTTACTGGGATTTTTTTATTAACATGCGCACAGCTGATTGCTGTTGTTTTCTGTGTTCTTGTAAAGTACCAGAGCTTATCTGTCACACTTCTGTGAACAAATGCTTTCAGCTGTTGTCATAAAGCTGATCAATTTCTAGGCATCTTTTTCTGTGGGGGAAAAACACTGCCCACGTACATGTTATTACTACAACTGAAGTTCTTAAAACGTCTCTACAAGCATGACTAAAGACACAGTGATTCCAACTTTCCTCTAATACTGTAAATGCCGACACACAACACTGATTATTTTTAAACTCTTTTGATAGTTCAGTAAAGCTGATAATAAAAAACAGTCAACTTTTAGGAGGTCTGTACACCCTTATATGCACATACATACCTTCATTAAAAACTTATGGCCATCCACAAAACATGAGTTACTACTATCCTTCAATAAAGTGAAAAGAATGTCTATAAAGAGAGTATCTTGCCTCAGACAGTATTCTCTTTTCAGTCTTTCAATCTGGTAAATGCAACCTTTTTTCTCTCTCTCCTCTGCATCTTTAAGTGGAAAACTGATTATGGGGCCCATTTTCGTATGCAGGGAGTTGCCCAGAACGTCTTTCTGCCTCGTGCTCATAGCAGTAGATTTGCTCTTAGTCCTATTTTTGCATACTGTAAAGTAATACTAAAGATAACAGCATCACCCACCACTTAATTTTCTGTTTAACTGTTTCTGTTACTACAGAAGTCAATTTTTGTCTCTAGGCTTAATAAATGCAAATAAATATGTTTTGTCAACAGGGAATAGGCCTGCAACCATCTGCACAGAATAGCCGCACACTGCTAGGGTAGAAGAGGAAGCAACATTCATGCTCACTTTTAAATGTGGATTAATTACCAAGGCTCTAGCTTCAGGTGCACAATGACAATGTGTTGTCAGCCATACAGCCTGCTGCCTATTTCCTACAGTTATAACACTGCTCATCTTAGCTTTTTTTTTTTTTTTTTGCCAACCCTCTGCCTGCCGATCATCAGGCAGCTGCAACCTATTAGAACATCAGTTTTTCAAGTGGGTAAGAGCCATCACCAGCCCATTCATTAGCCTGGGAGTTAAAAGCCATTCAAGGAGCCAATATCCAAGCAGATATCAGAGTCTCTCCCCTGCCAAGCCCCAGGAGTTCCTAACACTCCTTTGTAGCATCCAAAGGATGCTCGCACTGTCAGGTTATATGGGAGGAACATATCCACTTCCCCACATGACTGTCCCCGACCTATGCAGCTACCCCACAACAGTACATCCCTCTGGCCCAAACTCCACATTCTGTACGACCCAGAGCTCCCAACGGGTGCCACTCAAGGGAGGTCAAGCCACCTTCCTGCTGCTTTCTTCTATCTTCCCACCCTGCTCCCACCAACTTCCACGCCTGCTAACAACACAGTTTGTCTGGGTCACAGTAAGGGTTTTATCCCTCTGTGCCACAGTAAGGAGTTATATTTTTGTCATTTAATGTTTATTGGCATAAAAATGTATAA
Source organism: Protopterus annectens (assembly GCF_019279795.1). Classification (NCBI taxonomy): domain Eukaryota; kingdom Metazoa; phylum Chordata; order Ceratodontiformes; family Protopteridae; genus Protopterus; species Protopterus annectens. The sequence goes on from NC_056741.1 coordinate 1,822,813,054, forward strand.
AAAAGCAGAACAGTACCGGAGTATACACAGGGAAATAGCAGCACACCTACATGATGGTATGATGGCATATGGAACAACACTACAAATAAGGCATGTGCACACATGCCACAGAGACTAAAAGCACAAAGTTCTGGAAATTAGATAGCTAAAAGCAGTAGTAGATAAATGAAGCATGTTACCTGACTTGTTGGTAGGCTATAAGCCCACAGACTCTTTCAAGAAAGCCTGGGAGTGGGTGGCAAACCAAGAGAAGGGGACATAAAAGAGGCAACTGAAAGATACTAAACAAGCACAACTAGGGCAGAATAGAAACAACTTTTTTCTGCGAATAAGAATGATGTAATGTATTATGATAATGACAGACTTACAACCATCACAGTAACTCACTGTCTGTCAGACCCTGACAAAGAACCTTACATACATCATTCAGGATCAGGAAGTAAGGATGTGCTGCCCCACCATTGTGATATCTTGCTTTAAAATCAAAGTAATGATATTTTCAGCAACCTATGTTTCCAGTACTTCACACATTATACTAGGTAAATGTGTAAACAGCAAGAGTTGCTGGCAATTCCATTTTCACTTTTTTGTAAATACAAAAAAGACTGATTGTCAAACTACTAACCATGTAAGACAGAGGCCTGATATTCCATACACACAGAAAACAATGGCTGCATAAAACCAACCCACCTTTCATACTATCCATTTTTATTAAGCAGTTCAGGATATTTATTGGAATAGGTTATTAAAGTCGAACCTGAGCTTTGCAAAATAGTCTATTCTCAGAAAAAGAACCTAACTTCTTAATTCATTCACACCTAGCAATTGTGGACACTACTAGTAATCCACATACATCCTTAGGCTCCTCAGTCACTTCTGGAAAAGAAATCTGGTTAAAAACCTTAACCAAAACAAGTAAATATTGTGATATGTGCAGTGGATATAAAAACTTTACACACCCCTGTTAAAATGCCAGGTTTTTGTGATATAAAAAAATGAGACCACGATAAATCATTTCAAAACTTTTCCCACCTTTAATGTGACCTATAATCTGTACAATTCAATTGAAAAACAAACAAATATATTAGGGGGAAAAATATAAAAAACAAAAAATGTACATTACGCTGGTTGCATAAGGGTGCACAACCTTAAACTAATACTTTGTTGAAGCAGATTTTGATTTAATTACAGCATTCAGTCTTCTCTGGTAAACACATGCCATCAATTAAAGAGACTCTGATTAACCCCAAATAAAGTTCAGCTGTCCTAGTAGAATTTTCCTGACATTTGCTCAGTTGCCTGATACAACAAAACTTACAAAGCATCAAAGGGATCTCATTGTTGAAAGCCGTCAGGAGAAGGGTACAAAAAAATTTCCACAGCATTAGATATACCATGGAGCACAGTGAAGACAGTCATCAAAACGTGGAGAAAATATGGGACAACAGTGACATTGCAAAGAACTGGACGTCCCTCCAAACTTGATGAAAAGACAAGATGAAAATTGGTCAGGGAAGCTGTCAAGAGACCTACAGCAACACTGAAGAAGCTGCAGGAATTTCTGGCAAATACTGGTTGAGTACTATATGTGACAACAGTCTCCTGTATTCTCCATATGTCTGAACTATGGGGTAGGGTTGCAAGACAGAAGCCTTTTCTTACACAGAAAAACATCCAGGCCCAGATAAAATTTGCAAAACTATACCTCAAGTCTCCCAAAAACATGTGGGAAAATGTGTTATGGTCTGATGAGACCAAGATTGAACTTTTTGGCCACAATTCCAAAAGGTATGTTAGGCACAAAAACAACACTTTGCATCACCAAAAGAACACCATCCACATGGTGAAGCATGGTGGTGGCAGTATCATGCTTTGGGGGTTGCATTTCTTCAGCTGGAACTGGGGCTTTAGTCAAGGTGGAGGGAATTATGAACAGTTCCAAATACCAGTCACTTTTGGCCTAAAACCTTCAGGCATTTGCTAGAAAGCTGAAGATGAAGAGGACTTTCACCTTTCAACATGACAATGACCCCATGCATATCCAAATCAACAAAAGAATGGCTTCACCAGAAGAAAATTAAAGTTCTGGAATAGCCCAGCCGGAGCCCAGACCTAAATCCAATAAAAAATCTGTGGGTGACCTGAAGAGGGCTGTGCACAAGAGATGCCCTTGCAATCTGAAATATTTGGAGCGCTTTTGCAAGGAAGAGTTGGCAAATATTGCCAAGTCAAGATGTGCCATGCAAATAGACTACTATACAAGAAGACTGAATGCTGTAATTAAATCAAAAGGTGCTTCAACAAAGTATTAGTTTAAGGATGTGCACACACAACGAAGTATTAGTTTAAGGGTGTGCACACTTATGCAACCAGCGTATTGTACGTTTTTTATTTTTTATATTTTTTCCCCTAACATATTTGTTTTTCAATTGAATTATACAGGTTATAGGTCACATTAAAGGTGGGAAAAGTTTTGAAATGATTTATTGTGGTCTCATTTTTTTATCTCACAAAAAACTGGCATTTTAACAGGGGTGTGTAAACTTTTTATATCTACTGTATAGGCTGTTAAAGCACAGCCAGCCAAACTGTTCAGCTATAAGTCTTCTTTAAAATGGAAACAATGTACACATTTACTCTAGAACCATTCAGGCTGGACAAAAATCTAAATTAATTTTTCTGCATATTTTTTTAATGATATTCCATATCATGGAAATGGCAAAAGGGACATAGTATCAGCAGCACTTTTTCCAGTCCGGCCCAAGTTTTCATAATAGTAGATGCAATTCTCTTCTAGATTCTTTTTTTCCCCAAAGAGTTATAGAAATATGATCTAATAGATATTTGTTTAACTAACAACATAAACATCACTCGACACATGTACATATCACACTGCAAGTATCAGTGACAGTTTTCTCCATCAACATCTAAGATTCCTGCTAATGCCATGCAAACGTATGTGAGACTTTCAATTTTAGCAGTTTTAATATATAACTATGGAAATTTTGAAGGCCTTCATAATGGACTTTTAACAGACAACAAGCAATAGTTCCAGTAGTCTACATACACAGGGACAGTTTTTTCTGTCTCCCAAAATAACATTTTATAGTGTACCTCTACAAGTAACTAACTCAGATATTAAATATTAACAAAAATATATAAAGAAATGAAAAAAACGGCCAACTTCTGCACTGTAGAACATCCTTAACAAATGGTAATAGGGGGAGTTTGGCTTTTATATCCTGCCTTGTTATCTAGCATAAGTAAAGTCACATGATTGATAAAGCCAGCTCCAAACAATGTCATGGTTCCATAAAGAGTTACTGCTGTCAAATGGAAATACAATTAAAAGGCACTAAGGGTGTTATTGAGTTAAATGCTTTTTACAAATGACCACTTGTGCTTTCCAGAACTAATATAACAGTATAATTAGAGGTTTCAGTTTTATACTGGATTAAGAAGCATCATGAGACCCAGAAAGAAGTCAACCAATTCCAGCTGATTCTAAGCCACCGTATGCATCTGATCCAAATCATTAAATGTGCTAACAGTATCCTGGTCACAGCTCTTTATTAATGTTCTAACTGATAGCTCCTGTAAGGACTCAGCCTGCACTGTTCACTCTTGTTTTATGTATGGCCAGCATAATTAATGCAGCCCATGTGGTTATGCCTGATTCATACTAGCACAAGCCTTGTATCTTCACGTATAATTCAGACAAACTCCAGTGCCACTGAGATTACCCTGCATTTCAACAAAACTTAAGAATGTTACTTACTGTAGCCGAGTATAGATATGGGAACAGACATTTCTGCTTACTACTCAAACAGCTAAGAGATGAAACATGAATATAAAAGAAACATGCTGTGGAGTTAAGTACACTGGTTGATTTCATACCCTGCCCACCTGCAAAAAAATGCCTACTCAAAAATTTCCCCACAGTAATGACATGGCAATTTAGAATGTATATGACTGTCTCCCTTCTTTAGATGCACTTTGACCTATTCTGTCTACTATAACAAATAGTGTCTGAGAACATTTTCTGAGTCAGTCCAAGTGAAATACTGTACCATGTCTAGAGCAACACTGGAACTTTTTTTCACATAAAGGGTGTTGCAGAAATGAAACAGTCTTCCCCAGAGGAAATTGGGGTCACCAATGTCAAGTTAATGTAAATGTGTTTTTATTTTCTAAATTTAAGACAGGTATAAACCTTGGCTCTAGATGATTGTCATTGTTGAAGTGACGCCTGACCCCACATGTAAAAATGGGAAAAATAGTTTGCAGATGGATGGATGGAGTAGGCAAGGAAGACTTTTACATTTCTGCAACAGAAAACTCATTATCACATCACATCACTCCAAGGTAGCAACTGCTAAATAGAGGCCACTTCAAAATCCATAATACCAGAACTATGCAATAAGACTTATAATGCCCAAGGTATACAAGATTTAAGAAATACAGCTAAATATTTATAACCAGTGTTTCCTTTTATCTTTTTTAACATCTGCTTCCTCGATAGAGATCTGTTCTTTGCATAATATGAAATATACAGCCAAATGGATCTGGCGAAAAGTGATGTGATATTTGTACACTGCGCACTACCAACGGCTGTTATGAGCTACTGTTCTGAGGTATTCTTCCAGATTATTTTATTTTATTTATTTATATTTGTTTACTAGGGTAGTGCACTCATCTCAAAGGACTTGTTTGGATAGTGGACTCACATAAGAAATGTGCAAAACGTATTTATAGATAAAAGGATATGCTAAAAATAAATATATAAACATATTTACAATTGCAAGAATATGCTACAACATTTAGTTCAGGAAGTGGTTTAGAATGTCAAAACATGGATGAAAAAAATGGAATTATGCTTATCAGAGCTTTAAGATGGAGCCATAATGACTGAGATGGCTTATGCTACAGGGATAGCGGCACATCATTATACAGGGAGGTTTGAAGACATTAGAGAGGTAAGTGAGAATAGTAGCAGGAAAGGATACCATGGGGAGAAAACAGAGAAAAGGTGAGAGGCATGCAGAGGTAAGAGGAATAGAAAGGAGAAGTCTGAGAGAGATGCAAACAGAAGGGGAAAGTAGGATGAATGAGCAGCACTAAGTAAGAGGGTGACAAGATGAGAAAAGGAAGGATGAAATAAGGATAAGAGGGTGTGAGAGAGCTACAGGGTTTATGTAATGTGCCCTGAGTGAGTGCAGCTACACGTTTGGGTGAAGAGGTGTTCCTTGCGCTTGTACATGACACTTAACAATACAGAGGCAGTGTGTTCATCATATTGATCACTGCGGCAGTAGCCTTTACTATACTGGTTTTATTCCACCAAGGATATAACAGTTGGCCATCTTCCAAAGCTTTAGAGCACCTTCCAGCACCCAAACTGTCAGGCAGCTCAAGCTGAGCTGACTAAAAGACATATTTGGCTATGAGGTCCTTCAGGGCTTTCCTGCTGCCAAAGAGTACTCTCCGCTGAGGTTTTCGAGGATCGATGGTTGGTTTGTGCTTTGCTTTACTGTCAGGATAAGTTCCCTTTGTGGGGAAAACTTACATTTTCTTAATTTTGTTAATGTTTTATTACTTTCCTCTTCAGGAAAGTTATTTTTTTAACAAACTGTCTCAAGACTGTAACATGCTTTTAAATGGAGCACTCATTTTTTTGTGTCAGTTTAAAAGTGGTGAACAGTAACCGAAAACATTTTTTTCTGTGGAGAAATTGTGTTTATTTTACTTTTGTGGGATTTGCATAGTGCTTTAATTTGCTTTTTTACTGTGTTTTTCTGTCAAAAAATAAACTTTTGTGGATTGGAAGTGTTTACCAGCAATTGCTGCTTGTCTTCTTCAGGAAAGAGACACCATTTTGGCTTGAATATGGAACAGACAACCGGCCCCACAGTCAATCCTCCTCCTAGGCACAAAAAGAAAAAAATAAGCAAACAGCCTTTGCCACCACAGCAGACTAACAATTTGCCTCAGCCTCAGGAGGGTGACACTTCTTTATATATGTGTTGTACCTCAGACCACTAACCTTTTACCCTGGATCCCTCTGGTGCAGAACCTACAGCCACTAGGGACTGGGGTGTTACCCAAGTCCTCTGCAGCTTTTGGGGTCTGTTCTGCAGACAAGGGGGAGCCACTCTTGTCAGTCCTGGGAGAGAGAACAGGGGAGTTTTCCCTGTTATGACAGAATGCTGTTCTCATCCCTGGGAAGCAGTTGCTGCCATAAGTAACATGAGTGGCCCCATTTTTCCTGTCAAAAAGAATCAGAAAGCCAAGCATGTATCTACTCCTCAACTTTCTTTGTATATGAGTAGTTTACTGGGTCTGGCTCAGGGTTTAATTAAAGCTACTGAATGGCGTTGTAAAGTAGTTTCTAGTAAAAGAAAGATAGATTCTTCTTTCCTGAAGAGATTCAAGATTCTGAATGTGAACAGAAAGATGCAATGATGGATACAGGGTTTTCTCATGGCATTTCTGATTCAGACCTACAGGAGGGTTCAGTTTCTGATTCTCCCTGTGGTGGTTTCTTTTCTCTGAGACTACTGCTAGAAAGTGCCAGTGGTTTAATTACCTACACCCAATTTATCCTATTCTGTCTGCTTTAAAAGATATGTGTGTTAATGCCTGCGATTTTCCTGACAGTGAGCCAGCAGCCCGTAAAAAGACAAGACAGGATGTATAAAGTTTCTTTTAAAATTTTATACACTATTGTCAAACCTGACCCAGCAGCTATAGCTTTAGTTGACTCCACTACCGCTAAGAACATAGTTAATTCCAATCCTACTCTTTCTGATAACGATGGGAAAATTATTGATAGCTATGAGGAAAAAGGTTTATACTTCTGCAACTTTGATTTTCAGGATTTTGAATTGTCAGGCTCATATGTTAAAGTATGTTCTGACACAATGTGAAAGTATGAAGAATGCTTTACCTGCAGTGAGGAAAATCTGCTTTAAGTAAGTAAGTATCTTCAATTGCACAGGTCACTACTTATTGTGTATAGTGTTTGTATGACTGTTGGTACTTTTTCCAGGGCTATGGCCACTGTTACTATTTTGAGGACAATTGCATAGCTGCATTCTTATAATCTCCTAGATGATGTTAAAAATGAGATTTCAAATTCATCCTTGGATAGAGATTTAGAATTTGGTTCCACTGCAGCAGAGGTGATCAAAAAGTGTGATGACAGGGGTAAGCTGACCCAGGGAATCTAAGATTATTCAGCCCACCTTTTCCAAATTTTCCAAGGGATTTTCTATCTCCTCATCCAATTGTGGCAAAAACAGGATAAGCAATCTCAACAAAATATATGTAAACAGACGTTTAAGAAGAAATGGCAAAAGGGTTCAAACAAGAAGTGTCAAACCTCCAAAAACCAAGTTTGAGTGAATATTCAAGCTCTCCTCATTATCCTAAAGGAAATCACATTTATACAAATGCAGAATGCAAATCAAAAAGCATCTCTTCATACAAGCCAAATGCTTCTGCTTTAACACAAGACATATCACTTAACACTATCACTAACCTCTTCCCACATCTCTTCTCCTCACCTCTCATGGAATTACCCATTTTAGAAACTAATGTATATATTGTATATGACACTCTGCTTGTTTAGTATAATGTGTGTGTGTGTGTGTCTGTGTGTGTGTGTGTGTGTGTGTGTGTGTGTGTGTGTGTGTGTGTGTGTGTGTGTGTGTGTGTGTGTGTGTGTGTGTAGATATATACATAATTACATATATATATCTGTGCAACTAATTTGAAATATTCTGTTATTGCTTACATTTCTGCTTTTTTGTTTGTGAAATGTTTTGTACTTCTGACTGGGCTGATAAATCTAAAACAATGAGTAAAACGGTCACACAGAAAAAACAATTGGTTAAAAACACAAAAAGATAAATCCAGCAAAGTTAGACTTTCCACTGTGTGATACCTTAAACCTCCTGTGTCAGAGGCAACATGGAATATATGCAAATTACCCTTTAAGGATATCAGGTGTTTCAGCTAAATGGCAATTCTGAATGTCCATGACTTTTTCTTTTATGTTTAAGTATATTTATGGCAATTTCAGGCCAATAAAGTCAACTCCCTCTACCTGTGGACATGCATGTTTTGGCTTTCTTATGGCATCATCAGTGCAGCATAAGAGGAATGTTTGACTTTTGGAAACACAGGGTTGTTGTACAAAACTGACATCCATAAAAATTAGGGTGTCTACAAAATATCCCAACTAACAAACTAAAACAATGAGTAAAAAGGTCACACAAAAAATCAATTGGTTAAAAACACAAAAAGAAAAATCTAGCAAAGCTAGACTTTCCACTGTGTGATACCTTAAACCTCTTGTGTCAGAGACAACATAGGATATATGCAAATTACCCCTTAAGGATATCCAGTTTTTCAGCTAAATGACAATTCTGAATGTCCATGACTTTTTATTTTAAGTCTATTTATGGACAATTTCAGGCCAATAAAGCCAAACCCCTCTAGCTGTGGACATGCATGTTTCTACTTTCTTAGGGCATCATCAGTAAAGCATAAGAGGAATGTCTGACTTTTGGAAACACAGGGTTGTCGGACCCAACTGATATCCATAAAAATTAGGGTGTCTACAAAATATCCCAACTAAAAAACTAAAACAATGAGTAAAAAGGTCACACAAAAATCTATTGGTTAAAAACACAAAAAGAAAAATCTAGCAAAGCTAGACTTTCCACTGTGTGATACCTTTAACCTCTTGTGCCAGAGGCAACATGGGATATATGCAAATTACGCTTTAAGGATATCCGGTGTTTCAGCTAAATGGCAATTTTTAATGTCCACGACTTTTTCTTTTTCTTTTATATCTATTTATGGACAATTTCAGGCCAGTAAAGCCAAACCACTTTAGCTGTGCACATACATGTTTCTTCTTCTTATGGAATCATCAGCACAGCATAAAATGAATTTTTGACTTTTGGAAACATAGGGTTGTCGTACCCAACTGATACCCATACAAAATTAGGGTGTCTACACAATATCCTAACTAACAAACTAAAACAATGAGTAAAAACGTCACACAGAAAAAACAATTGGTTAAAAACACTAAAAGAAAAATCTAGCAAAGCTAGACTTTCCACTGTGTGATATCTTAAACCTCTTGTGTCGGAGGCAGCATGGGATATATGCAAATTACCCTTTAAGGATATCGGGTGTTTCAGACTTAAAAGTAAAAGAAAAAGTCATGGACATTCAGAATTGCCATTTAGCTGAATCACCTGATATCCATAAAGGGTCATTTACATATATCCCATGTTGCCTCTGACACAAGAGGTTTTGGGATGATAAATCTGTCAATACTGATAAGTGCACTATCCCAGTAAACAAACACAAATCAGTAAAATAAATAAGTAGTTCCATTTGGGTCTATGTTTGTTTACCGAATTAAAAAATAATGCAAACAGCTAAACCGCAAACAGGAAACAGCAAATACAGACATTAAAAAGCACGAACCAGGAACTGCAAAAATACTCCAAAAACAAGCGTAAAGCAGTCACGAAAAGAACACTTCGCCACCAGGGAAAACAGTCCAAGGAATTTTAATAAAATAAAATCACACAACCAAAACGAAGCACTTAGAAGCACTTAGAAGCACATATGTGCTTCTATGTGCTTCTAAGTGCTTTGTTTTGGTTGTGTTATTTTATTTTATTAAAGTTCCTTGGACTGTTTTCCCTGGTGGCGAAATACAGACATTACCTAACTACGACTTCTATGAAAATAAACACATTGAATGGCCATAGTCGGCCAACATCAAGAACACAACCAACCTAGTGGGGCCTTAACCCCCACCCCCCCAACTATATATACCAACTATGACAGCCACTACAGGGGGAACATGGCAAATTTACAAGGCTTACCTTCACTTACCTTATGCATCGCATTACTTCCTAGTTGTCATTCAGTAATGTCCATATTCACCGTTTCCCATTCGTGGTTTATCTGTCTGTGGTTTTATTTTCAATTCAGTAAGTGAACATAGACCTGATCCATTTAAACATCCATAGGTTGAATAACAAAGCAATTTTAGGTCTGGGAGTCAGAAGAAAAATAACCCCAGAGACTTTTTTTTTTGAAGTGCTATTACCCACCATGCCTGTGAACTACTGAGACTCCCCACCCATGACTACGCTCCATTAATTCCCCTTCAAGAGCAGGCTGTGTAGATTGTCACCCGGGTATTCATGATGGTGTTTATGCCCCCGTTAGCAAGTCAGTAATGTGGTTCTGTGCGTATGCATCACGTCAGGGGTAGCCTATGCCCTTCCCTTATGTATGTGTGCTCCTACATGTATCTATAAGAGCTATCATCACAAAGCCCACACCCCTTGGTTTTGAACACTCAGCTTGCATGGAAGCAAGTTGGCGTGACTGGGACCACCATCTTCCACTCTCCCTTCCCTGCGTTTCTACTGCCCAAGTCACTAGTCGCACTTGGATCATCCAGGTCAAACCCATTGCTTTTTTAAAATATGACAGAGTGAGTGGAGCCAGGTTTAATTTGTACTTTAAAGCCCAGACAGATAAACAGCTAGACTGATGTTATCTTCTGTCAGGATTGTTTTTATGACTTGTCAGTGCACAGCAATAAACTTATCTAATACCCCAAATCCAGTATAAGATAAAATGGAATAGTTAAATGTGGAAATGGTTAACATTCTTTTAGTACTAAACATATAAAACAAGGGAGTCAGAAAAGCCAAATCTGTCTTTATGAAGAAACAGAAGAAACACAGCTCCTACAAAAAAAAAACTGAAATTATGAAAGAAAATATGTATATTCACTTTACAGCAATACCATGGAGCATAGATGAAAGCATCTTTCTAAATTCCCTGGGTTCTGTAATCTAAATTCAATTGACTCAAAAGGTGATTTGTCTTTCCTTAGATGTGAAGTATCCTCAGAATTAGTTACTAATTAAAATAAATGACTGTCACGGTCTGCAACATCTGTGTATCCAAGCTGTAGAAATCAAAGTGCCTGACACATTGCTGACAGTGCAGATGATTGAAAGCACTTCTGTAAGCCACCTCTTAAATGTTATAACCAACTCCAAGGTCACTGCATGAAGGAGAATTAGGAAATTCCCCATCAGAGATATGGCCACTTACAGCAGTGTCACTGGATATCACGTTAACATCACAGCAAAAGACAACACCACTATATGCCCAACTGAACACACCAAATTGCTAGGAGTGGAAATAGGTAATAAACTAAAATTTGACATTCACATATCCATGACCATAAAAAAGCCCACAAAAAAACTAGGAGCGTTATACAGAAATAAGCAACTTTTCACCAAAGCAGCAAAGATTTCGATAGCAAATTTCCACCTTATCTCCACCCTAATTTATGCCTCTCCAATATATACCAACCTAAGGCAATGCAATCTAAACAAGCTAGAGACCTGCTACAACAAAATTGCCAAATTCGCCACAAGGGCATCCTACCGTAGTCACCACTGTCTCTCACTTGCTGAACTGGGCTGGCTTGAACTCCCTCATCTCCTTCAATGGTATCAACTCTCACTCGCCCACAAACTAGCAAACCATCCACTAAATGTCCCATCCCTCCAGAATCTACTCCAACCCTATCGCACCACCAGACCACTAAGATCCAGCAACAAAAATCACTTGCAGATCATTAAAGCCAATAACTCTGCTGGTGAAGCACTATTCTCTTGCACCATAGCCAAATTATGGAACTCCCTCCCACCCACAATTACCTCCATACCATTATTCACAGACTTCAAAACTTTACTAAAAGCGCACCTAAAAACATGCTGGCTATGCCCTTGCAACTCCCACTCTAATATCACCCACCCCATCCAACCACTACCTTTCTTTCCACTCCACTAACTACCTTGATTATAGCAAGCTCAGATGCTCATAAGCCTAGTACTTATTATACAGCAGGAACTTCTTATTGTAACATTTGTTAATGTCTGTTATGTACTTTACAGATAAGATTCTAGTTGTCTGCTGATGTACTATATTCTTCATCTGTAAATATGTTGTAAGTAATTGCTATGTTAAATTGTTAATCGCTATGTAATCCAATGTAACTGTTGTCTGTTTATTTTAACTGTGTAGCTTTTCTCCCCAGGCCTCCGCTGAAAATGGATCTACGTCCAGTCGGACACTCCCGGTCAACAAATGTAAATAAATAAATAAATAAATAAATAAAATAAATATCTTCATACTCACTCCATGACCAAAAACAGTGTTGTTGAACTGTCATGTCATAAATAGGTTCATAGCTGTGTACTAGGCAAATGGCCCTGAAGCCTTTACAAGCCTTGCCCATAGGATTACCCTGGTATAGTGTCACCCGATCTTAGTTCCCAGTGTCTCTGTCGAGTAGAGCCACTCGAGTGATCCATGGGGCGAATTTTCTATTTCCCATCCATTCATCAAGATTTCTCTTGAAGAGGGCCAGTGAGGTGCTCTGTTTGACATGTATGGGAAGTCTATTCCATAGCATGGGCAGTCTCTGGATTATGAACCTGTTCCTTCAGCTTGTTCTCTTGATTGTGGTACTGAGGCTGAGGTCTCCAGAGCGTGTGGTGCAGAGGGATTGGGATTTCTTTAGATGCAGTATTTCTAACATAACCTATAATAATAATACAAATAAAAATAACAGTAATGCGGTGAAGCTCCATGGATGATTCTCTTCCATAACAGTACTATCACCCAACAGTTTAGTCACCAGTAACAAAATAATGGGAGTGCAGGGGGCACCTCATAAGAAAAAAAAATCCCCTGGATTCAATAACACCTACACTAAGTGTACACCGTTCTGAGTGAACAGACAACACAGACATAACTCACACCCTCCTTCTCCTAATTTTAATTTTCCTACTGATATTCTTGCAGCTTTAAATATTGACAGGAATTCATAAATGTTACCACAAAGTATAACTACATGAACACTTAATGTAATCTTTCTGAGTGACATGAAAGCACAAAAAATATGATAAGAATGTTCCTGAATACATATCGTGTACACTTAGTGTACAATTAGTGTAGGCTTTGTTTAATTTGGCCCAGTATTTATAGCTGCTTGAATTTTGTTATGTAATCCATGCTAGAATGATGAAGACAGAACAATCTTAACCAGTACATGTCTAGGTGTCTAATGCTGCTCATTCAATGCTTTTCTCTATACAACCAAGAATTTTGTTTGAGCATATTTTTTTTATTTTTGCACAGACAGAAAACAGGCCAGGATTCATAAACAAATAATACAATATGAATGTGCTCTGTTAGTGGTGACATGCAAGGTGGGGCCGATTCAGACACACAAGTATCAAGGTTATGCTAGCTGGGAAAATTGCACTGTTAGCGCCATACTCAAATGACCATATAATGACATAGAAATGAACAATATTATGAATTGACTCCACTTGTGAATGCAAATGAGGATAAATAACATAACAGAACTATTCATAAATGTATAAAAAATAAAATGCATGATGAGTCATGCCAAGCAGACAATTTGTGCACTGTCATTTCTTGGTGAACAGAGAGAGAGAGAGAGACAGAGAAAGATCATGCTAACATGCTAAAAGCAGCATCTGCATTAGCTGGAAAGCATATGTTAGGGGAAATTCTCACAGTCTGTGCCTGTGATGGTGTAAGTCATCTCCGTCTAGAGATCTGACCTACCTAACATACCATCACCTGTATGAAATGGACATAGTTGAATTTTGTGTACACAGAGACACCATACAGCAGGATGTAGTTATATGTGCTGTCCTCCACTGGAAGCCTTTGGAATGCTTGGATTACCAATCCCTGTATATATTAACACATCTGTAGCACTGACCATCCTTGTTACAGAGACTTTCCAGTAGCCACCAGGGGTTGTGAAGGGTATGTCAGAAGGATCTGCCTCATGAGTATTACACCAGACTTTTGAACAAGGATCACCATTTCAGTAGACTAAGTCTTTCATGGATTGGACCGGGAGAACAAGAAGGGCAATCTGTGGAACAACAAACAGCCACTGCAGTATCACCCACCAGTGACTAAGGCAAACAAGAAACCAGACTAATTATTAAAGACTCCTTACAAAGATTCTTCTTTTTTGGCATGGCGAAGATACAACAGTGGAGACTGACTGCTGCTCCATTGGAAAGCTGCAGAGGTAAGGAAATAGTGGAGAGCAAATGATTCTGAGATAAGTATACCACTGAAAGTTCCCCACAAGCAAAAAACTCTTTCCCAAATACACCAGACTCATAATGTGATTAAGTTTTTAGTCAAAAAATAAACTTTTTCCTCACAAAAAGTTAACACAAGCACAAGTATGACAGTTCCAGTATCATAACATCACAGTCCCATTTTCTCTGTTTTATACCACAAGAAACACCTTCTTACATAACAAATGTAACTTTTTCTCATAAATAGTAATAACAGTAGAAAGGCTTTCTGCAATAGATACTTATCTGCCCAGCTCTTGATCGCTAGTAAACTGACAGGATAATGGGGTATGCAGAAGAAGCACTTGCTTCTGTGGCAAAAAAGCTCTGAAGATTTTGAGTGCTCCATCTACCTTTCGTATGGAGTACCTTGCTTGCTCCTGGCAGGTAAAGTACCTGGAGTCAACCCAAAGCTTTGGAAAGCTAGCCAGTGAAATGGGGGTATAACCCACACAGCTTAGGCTACTGCAGAAGTGATTTGTTAGGACATGTACTGTTATTCTAAGTTTACTTACACAACTGTATTGTCCTTGATGTTATACTGCAGCATGTGGAGGGGTGCATGTGGCTCCCATTATACACCACTGTGCTGGAGTTCTACAAAACAGTCCATTTTTCAGAGGTTCCTGGGACCAATGACTACACCCAAATCATTATCAAAGCCATGCCTGGTTCACGTGGATATTGGTACTTCAGCTAGAAAGGTTTCCACTCCATCAGCTGCCAGATGGTGTGCAATGCAACGGATATTCTACACAATGTGCCCACTGACTACACCCAAATCATTATCAAAGCCATGCCTAGTTTACATGGATATTGTTACTTCAGCTAGAAGGGTTTCCACTCTGTCAGCTGTCAGATGGTGTGCAATGCAACAGATATTCTACACAATGTGCTCATATGCTATTCAGACAGATTATGTAATCCCCACATCTGACATGCATCAGCCCTAAATCAATGATTCATACAGAGTGATTCCCCCATGGACATCTTATTGTTGACGATAGATAAGCCCTGGAGCCACGGCTCATGAAAATGATACAGAAACCACAGAGTATGGATGACATGATATACAACTCTGCAGTGTCACAGATCACAACACTGTCAAGCATGTGTTTGGACTATTGAAAGCCAACTTCCACTGCCTGGACTTCTGTGGTGGTACACTATAGCAAGAGATCGGCTGTCTGTAATGCTGCAGAAGATGATGGTATGCAGACCACTAGACCAAGGGATCAGTATGGGAGGACCAGGCAGACCAAAGTCAGTGGTAGAGGAACTGAAGGGTAATGAGTCACTGGAAGAGCCAGCTGGGTGGCCCATGTGAGGCACAGTACACTGCAGCAGTGGCAAACAGACAGCATCTGGTGCACAACTATGAACCAAAGTATATTAACTCTGATGCACACAATGCTAGATTCAGCCTCTGCTGTTCAGTCTATTGATTGCACACTGTGCAGCAAACATAACCTAACCCACATAACACAGAAATGTGGGCAGGGCACAATCATTATCAGTTACTCAAGCAAGCAGGTGCACAGTGACAGGGATCAGTAATGGCTGCATCAGTTTAAAGGGGGAAGGACTAAGGATGTGGAAGGTAGTGTGTTACACAGTGAGGGTGAATGGGGGAACTGGGGATATTGTGCAGTGAGTGCGATGGTTCTTTCTGAGGGGAGCAGGTGGCTGATGCTGTAGGTCCATGACTAGTACTGGTGCCAGAGGACACAGCTGCTGCAGCAGATGGCATTATGCTGCATAGATATGACTGCGACAGATGCTATATGTCTTCGGGTGGGAACTATTCTGATAGTGAAAGGTCCTGGCCACGGGAGCATCTCCTCCAAGGAGTAGCCCTAACATGACTGCCTGGTCATGACACATTCATGGCTGCCATGTAGGCTTTGTCTGTGCAGGTGGTCACACCATGCCACAACCAAGCTCACCATCAGTAGGTGGTATTGGGGAGGTAGCACTATGTGACCTTGATGTACGTGTCCTGTGGGGTGTACCCACAAGTAGATATGGAGAAGTGGTGACCATAGGAACAATGCCTGCCCTGTTAAGCAGACGCAGAAGACCCCATGGAAACAGCGATGGCTCCAAATTGCCTGTCCAATAAACAAAGCAGGTGAACCAGTCATTAAACACCCTCATGTATGTTATCACAGATACAATGTAATACATTGCAAGAGTGCATTGTTGCCATCCGTCTGTACCGGGATCAGTGACCAGCACATCTGAACTGTGATGCCTAATGTGAAACCTGGTTCAGGAGATAAGCATCAGCCATGGCACTAATGACACTGGCCCCAATGCTCCCTACTGACAACTCAATGGTCTCTGGTGGTGCCATTGCCCACTGGTGGCACGTGAGGAGATTACAATATTGCTCCCTGTGTACAGCTGCCAAACATGACCTGTCCTCCTTTTCCCACAGGCAACACAGCTGTCAGTGCATGTGGGGAACAGTGTGCCCTCTGAAGTTACTGTTGCATTGTGCCATCAGAGTGTATCAGAATTAGGTTACCATCATTAACAGACTTCAGTAGTGAACTGATATCAAGCATGATCTGCTCCATAGTGGAAGACCCCATAGCCATATCACCTGTGAAAACAGACAATATATAAACATCCATATATGTAAAATTGCTAATATGGGACAATCCCAAACAGTGTATGAAGAGAATGAGGACAAATGTACCTTGTGGTATAAACTTGCCTGCATCCCTGATGTGCCTGTAGGGGAGATAGGGTCTATATTATATGTATGAACTTTTATAACTTTGAATACCATATGATCGACACTATATGGTTGAAGTTATAAAACTTCGAACATATAATACAGACCAGGGGAGATATGGCATTCTTTATCATTTAGAAGCTCATGACAGTGGTGTGCCACAATAATGTGTTAGTGACATAAGGAAATACTATCTTGGTGAATTTCAAACAGAGACATGTAATGTTGCAGACAATTCATTTCCCACATCCTGGTCTCCATCAGGTATCAAAGTCCTTTTCTCTGTACCCACACAGGACAGCAAGAGTGCATCCATGTCAGTGAGGGTGATCTGTGATGGCAGACCCCCACCTGAGGCTATCCTCTCCTGGCACAGTGGCTTAAGCCTTCATGTTGGAATGTACTATCATACTAATGATCCTGCAATGGACCTGTCATGCCAATCTATTCTGGCAATGTAAAGCACTGACTTCTACCACCAGTTTTCACCATACACATTCCTGGAAGGGCCCAGTCAGTCTTGTTAGTGCTGGGAATGCAGTTTCCATGCTCACAGACAGGTAGCAGAAACACCTCAGTCTCTTCTGGGAAAACCTCTCAAGCCACTTAAGCTGCTTTGCTGCTACTTACACTTTTTTATTTATTTTATTTTTAAATTTTTTAACCGAGATAGAGCAATGACCCCATTGGATCCATTTCAGTCTCAGCCCAGGGACATATACTCATTCCTGCACAGGTGACACTGCACTCATAATCAGTGAGCAGGCATAAATATGTGCAGCATCAGATGTACCACTCCCTCACCCACGCAGCAGCAGTGACAGCCGCAACCACTGACATGTCTCCATAGCGGCCCATTAAGGGAAGCATGAGGCAGATTGTGTTGTAATGTGCCCTGTCATGTCTAGACTGACCTGTGTTCAGCATACACATATACATTCTATGTAAGTTATAAGGTCTACATCCACATACCACATAGTCCACTATGTACCACTAATGAAATACTGTAGCAATCCATGTACAGTCCGACACCCCCCTCCATGCCTGTGTCACCTTTCTATGTTAGTTACTCCACTTCTCACTAACCCTCACCCTTGTATCTGTTAGATGACTAGAGTTAAGCTCAGCCTGGTCTCATTTGCCACTTCACTGCCCTGTCTGCAAACTGTTTTGGAGCAACCCCCAAATAAAAACATGCAGATATATCCAGTAACCATCTCCATCTGCCAATGGCCTGTATGCCCTTACTACTATAGGTGTGAAACACTTCTTTTTTTACTTTGCAGACTACAGTAAAGTATATTTTCCGGAAATCCAGTCTCTACAGTTGTAATAATCCTACAGTGCTGTGAGTAGCACAACACCAGTGGTTTCTTTCACACTATTGTAGTAACTGCTGCACAGTAATTACGCTACTGAAGCAATTTGTCTTACATACATTGAATTGCAAAATTAAAGAAAGTGCAAAGATATCCATACAATGCACTAAGTGGCCCCTGCCTGCCAGTACAAATGCATGGTAATCAGCAAAGCAGTCTGCCCATGCCTGGGCAGCTCCATAACACTGTCGTGGCTGTGGGGCTTTTAGCAATCTGCTATGCAGCCCATAGGATCATAATGGCATCTCAGTGCCATAATATGGAATGCTTTGGCATGCTATTGTACATTAAAAGGCTATACAGAGATGTAATTCCTTGTGTGACAAATGTGATTTTACCTCCTTCCCTTTCACACATGTCTGTTGTGGTTGTGAAACTCTGTTGTGGCACTGAGTTATGTCACAATGACATCCTGCCGGTCAATGTGCATCACCTGGTTTCAATGTAAATTGGCTAAATTTTTTTCCCTATGCTCAACATGGCAATTGGTTATGGTTTCTGAAGAGCTGACAGTGAAAGAACAACTACATGGTGCAGGACAGAGACAATAATCTTTCTCCACCTACTGGATCTGTATCGCAGTGAGTGACTGCTGGAGAATATCTGTGAAGCTCTCAATATAAATAGATGTCTGGCACTGTCTGGTCAGGGCAGAGACTGCCACAAAGCTGGCATCATTACAATGACCTGAACAGGTACAATTATGACCTTCTCTGCCATTGGGAAATAGAGGTTAGGAGAGGAAGCCAAAGTTTTACAGTAAGGTAGCCATTTCTGTACAGTTTGGTTTTAAATGTTCATGGAGATGTTTTTGTTTTTTGTTTTTAGCAACTGAAAATCAGCAGATATGACATGGAGGGCGTAGAGAAGGATTATTGGTCAAATCTGACCACCGTTCAATAACATTCATATCTCCTGCCAGAAAACTCTTTGATCTTTAGGGATTACTCCATGTCAAATCAACTTCAGCTAGATGACAACCTGATGAAATTTCATCTTCCTCCTCATCTTGATGACATCATCACACATGTTGCTACAGTTGCCGATAATTTCTATGCTCACTTCAAAGCATTCATTGAGGTAATAGTTTCCATAAGGCACAAACACAATGCAAAGTTCAGGGATAAACCCCAACAATGGAAACTTAGTACAAACAAACTATAAAATAAGAGGAAGAAACTGTCAGCATGCACATGTAAACTTAATACCAAATCATCTAATGGAAAACTCAAAAAGATAAATAAAGAACTCAAATAAAATTATATCCTTTAAAAGTAAGTGTGAACTGAAAATTGCCACCCATGCTAAGAACAACAACACAGCCTTCTTGAGTCATGTCAGAAATCTAAGAACTAATGCCAAACAGTGCACAGAGCTAATACATAGCAACACCTACTCTTCACCTAATGACATAGCCAACATAGTGTCTGACTAATTTAGCTCAAATGTTACTCCTACATCACCCCCTATCTTTCCATAACATATGTCCGTGCCATCATCTGTGATCACTTTTGAAAAGGCCCATGTGCCTTCTCCAAGACCAAAAACACTAGTAGCATGGGTTTGATAATGTGCCAGTTGTTTCCTTGTAAGTACCAGACATGGTCTCGAACACTCACTACTAAGCCTTTGTAATCTCAACCTCTCCTCTGGATTTATACCAGAGGTACTGAGAAATGCTGTACACATCTCATTCAATAAAGGGGGACCTGAGAACTACAGACCTATAAGCCTCACTAGATTTACCTGTAAAACAATGGAAGACATTGCTACAAAATTTATTAACAAGGATATAGGATGTTCACAAGGCCTTGACCCAAGCTAGTTTGGGCTTATTTTTCTTAATTCCTGAACTTGGTGGATTTCGTTGAACAGGTCACTGATGCATTAGACACAGAGATATCAGTTCATACTATCTAACCAGATAAAGTTCTTTAATGCCATTCCATATTCTGGCATTATAAATTCATTAATCAAACTGAATGTAAACCCTTATGTTATCCGCTGGATAGTAAACTGGTTTACAGACAGAAACCAATATATTAGTGTTGGTGGCATACTCTTATTGAAAACAGGAGCTACTGGCACTGCCCCCCAAGGATTGGTGCTAGGACCACTTCTCTTTGGTATTTATTTCTCTGATGTCAAGGTTGATATCAAGGGCCTGTGGCTGACTAAGTCTGAGACTGACTGCAAACGTGGAGAAGTCATAAACTCCTCTTCTGACTTAAAGATTGTCCAGAAGATCTAACACCTTCAACAAATGGTGCCCAAACTGTGGACTTAAACTAAATGCCAAGAAATACAGCATTGTGTCCTTGACACCCATTCACCTACCACTTAGGTGTCACCCATTTGAAATCTGACTCCATCATTAAGAACCCGGACACTTTCATTGACAAAGAACTATCCATTGATCTCCATATATCCATTGCTGTTCAGAAATCATTTTATCTGGACAAACTTGATCTCCAGGGATATATATTCAAGGTCTATTGAAGTTATCATCCTTCTCTATGCCCTGCTTGTTAGTCCTATAATATAGTATAATGTCCCATTGACAAGAACTTATCTAAGCACATGACTCAGCTTGAGAGCCCACAGCATTTCCTCACCAAGGCAATTAGGGGTATGTCTTCCTTGAAGTACATTGATCACCTTCACAGCACTATGTCTGTCCCTCCCTCGCTCTCTCTCTCTCTACCCCCCCCCCTTCTGTTCCCACAGACTCTTGATATGGGACCTCTGTCTTCCCTACAGAGTCTCAAAGAAGCCAATCCTATGTGACCTCCTTTACATCCACAAAACAAATTATATCCTAAACATCCATACAAAAGAGATCTAAATTTCTACCAAAATATAAAATGGACCTGCTGGTGGAACAGATAGCTCTCCTACAGAATCCCTCTTTCATGGAATTGACTTGGATGTAAAACAAAGTAGCTCTCGGATCCTCTTTAAACATAATCTGGATGAATGTATGGGCAATCATAAATACACCCCGGGTCTGGCTCCTCAAGCCCTCAATGAAGTACACCATAAGTGGGTATTACTTATTCATGTCTGTGGGTATTCATGATTTGTGATCTTTTGGTTAGGCAGCGATGTTCCTCTGAATCAATAGCCTAGTATTAACTTATGAACATTTGTCCAAGCATAGGGGTATGTATACAATATTAGTGTTATACTTGCATATTTTTTACTCGGTTTCTTTACTGCCCATGTTTGCAATGTTGCTAATTAGCTCCTTCATTCACTTACAGCTTTGCAATGCTTTGCTGTGTCTGTAACATATATTATAACTACAAATGAAATTATGTTACAGTCCCTCCTACTGACAAGTATTCCCACCAGTGACTAGATAATGCAAAATGCAAAATGGACAGATGGTGGTTGTAACATGGAAGTGTCTGCTTTGGTACATGTGCAGTTGGCCTTGTTCAGTGTCCCATACCTATCTGTCCACCAAGACATTAATCCAAATGGTCCTTGTCAGCCCACCATAGCTTAGTGTTACAGTGCCCCCTCCACCACCTATAATTGTGC
The DNA here is from genome assembly GCF_019279795.1 of Protopterus annectens. Lineage (NCBI taxonomy): Eukaryota > Metazoa > Chordata > Ceratodontiformes > Protopteridae > Protopterus > Protopterus annectens. The sequence goes on from NC_056741.1 coordinate 1,822,834,977, forward strand.
TCGTTAGACTTGGCATACAATGGGCATATGAATGTTAGGCAGGTACTGCTATACATAGGCTGACATAGGTCAGATTGTGGTATTCCCACAGGGTTTAGGCGTTCAGTTTGTATTCATGGTGGCATTTTGAGTTGGTGTATACATGACATGTTCCCATGAAGGGCCATGTATTGCATCATTTATCACCAGGTGCATGCCACCTGATCATAAACTCTTCAGGGCCTTACACTTTATTTGTTTAGAGGTGCTGCTTATTTGTTTAGAGGTGCTGCTTCTGCCTAGCTTTGATGTCTCCCTGAACTAACACCGATTGTCACATATGCACTGTCCTGCACATGGGTTACTGGTTACTTCTTATCAACATCTTGTAGCACATGTGTTTCTGAAGTTCATGTGTCTGTACATCACTTCTGTTTTGCCCCTGCATGGTAAACTGCATTCTATTCTTCCAGAGCATGTACTGCAAATCAGTGCAGTACAACCTAGGGACAGCTGCTTTATTTATTTTTTTTCTTTGTTGTTGTCACTTTCCTTATTTCATTATTTGTCCTTTGCTTTTTGTTTCTTTCCATTTGCATTCACATTTTATGGTGTCCACGGTAGAGTTTGATGTGGTGTGGCAGTGACCACCTCACCACGCATCTATCTCATCATAGGGGGTTGGGAGGGTAGCCTAATGGTTAAGGTGCTTGCCTTACAAACACAAGGTACAGGGTTTGAATCTCACAGGGGATAACTGGCTAGGCTTAAAATGGCTCGCAAGAGCAGTTAGCCTAGTACTAGCCTATGAACCTATGAACCTATGAACCTGTTATGTCCCCAGTGATCTCCAAGCGCACCTTTTGACATGTTGAAGAAGCTCATCCTGTGAAGGGGTAGCTTGGAGAGCCCACTGGTGTCTTCTCTTGGGGAGGATCAGGATCCCCATCAGAAAGTGTTTCAGGGGGTCCAAGTAAGTCACATGGCAGAAGGTGGAAGGCCTAGTGACAACACTGGTGAACCAAAAGTTTTGTTGGACACCCAAACTGGCAGCATACAGCGTGTCCTCATGTGACCTGTAGGCATGTCCTCATGTGACCTGCAGAGCTACATTACTGCATAGCCCTGTCCTCAAGGACACAGTGGCTGGACCCAGACATTAGTGCATCACAGAGGTGACTGTCATTTGGTTGGGTGCAGCACTGTGCAACTTGGCAGTCAGTCTTCACCCATACCCGGTCACGCAACCATCAAGATGTTTCCTTTCCTTGTTTGCCACTTTTTTCTCTAGTTTGTTACCTAATCCTCCCCATTACCAATTGTTTCCTTCTGTCTGTGACTCTCCTTTGTAGTTCTCCTCCATTTGTGCCAGCATCTCCCCTGTCAGTCTTTGCTTGTCTTTTGTGTTGGTTTGTCTGCCCTGTTGCCTGTACTTCACTCTCCTTTCTGCCCACACTTTCCTGTGCTTCCTTCCCAGTCTATCCTTCTTGAAAAAAGACCAAACATTTGTTCCACAAAAAATGATATCCTTTCTCCTCCTTCTGATACCACTCTTTCCTTCCACTTATCCTTCTCTGTGCGCCTCTACTTGCTATTTCCTCGTCCTGACTCTTTATGCTTACAAGTTCCTTCCCATTTTCAGTATTAACATAGTAAGGAGTTTACTGCATAGTTCTTGACTGGGCTCTCAGTAGAGCCTGCGGTGATGCATCATTGTGCATATGGACCGACATTGTCGAGAGCACCCTACACACATACTACTTGGCCCAAGTGGCCATATAACTTGCCACAGTGCTTTCCATGTCTTTGAATAACCCATTCTCTCTTTGCAAACAAATTGCCTACTTATAATGTCAGATCTGTGCAAGACTGCATTGTACAACTTTAAGAGTGCTATTTTTTGTTGCATGGCTTTTCTAGATCAAAGCTTCACTCATTATTTTTTGCAATATGTGCTGCTTTAGCTGCCCCAATATACTATAAGTTACTACAGACACATAAACAAAATGTAGGGGCATAAAGTATTTTACACTGGAGAAGGACAGCATGCAGTAGCTGTGTGCTCTGATCAACCAAGAGCTTAAAAGATTTTAGACACTTCAGTCAACACCATGTTGTGTATGGTTAGCAGCATAAAGGGAAGTGCAGCTTTTAACACTGTAAAAATGCCAGGGAAAGACCTGATCATAACAGCATTCAGAGGTGCACTCCTCTGCCATCAAAGATGTGCATAACCACCTTATCTTTCTGCTCACTGCATTATATAATTAGCATTCTCCATGTACCTCAGAACTGTTACAACTAATTATGTTATATCCAACTTATTCTTCCTTTAATGATGTTTCATTAACTTCTAATGCTTAAGGTTAGTACACTGACATCATATCATATATTTCCATTCACTTAACTTCCCCATAATTCTCCAAGCATATGTATATACAACACTTAACTCTTGTTTATCACTACTCAAAATTTCTTCACCTCTTCCAGAGGACTGCCTAAAATAAGTACTGATTTTTATTGCATATGACAGGTCCTTTTTCCATCTGCAGTAAAATGGAATCCATCAGAAGTATAGTCATTCTGCTTAACATCAAAATTAACAAGCAAAAAAGACTAACATGAAGGTGAACCGAGTCTGTAGAGCACGATAAACCAATAAAAATAAACTGCAGATTCCGGAAGCGCTCAATAATAATGGTTCTTTAATAGTAAACAAAGCTTTCAAGAAAAGAATACCCTTCTTCAGTATAATAACAAAACATCAGTCAGCGTAAATGGCTTCAATTTATACAATAATTAAAGATCGCATGACACAGCCACCAATCAGTTACAGCAACAGATATTCATTAAAAAAATAAGAACATTCAAAAACATTAAAAAATAAAATATAATATAAACGTATGTAAAACAAAATCTTTTCATACACTTATGTATACCATTACTAATGCAAACAATTCTGCTTCATTTTAAGAATAGGTTTTAAACTAACTAGTGCTTATACCTGGTTCATAGTCAGCTCACAAACACGTAATCATATTATATTCAGGGACCTCAAGTCTGTTATTTAGATCTCCACCTCTAAATTCTTAATAACACTTTGTATGACCCTAAATCTAAATTCATGATTCCTCACTTTCTTCATAATGTGCTTGACCAAAGCAGTGTCATAACACATATCCGTATCTCCGAGGTGTGTTCAATGATACAATTTTTAAGTTTATGTGCACGCTGCCCACATAAAGTGTGGTGCAGCTAGTATACCTCAAAACTACTCAGTTATCTATTCAGTATCCCTCTACCTTACTTGCGTTTCTACTTCTCAGTTAATCACTTAACTTCTATTATTCATATGCTTTCCCATAATTCCTTTTGGTAATAACAATATTATAACAAACTCAGCTGGGCTCTCCTCACTACCTTTTCAAAGTATGATTATTTTTTTCACTAACATCATTCCATCTTCCTTTCAAATTATTCCTTCCTATACATAAAATAACCTTTTATTTTATTTTAGTACTTTATTTATTCCTAAGTTCGTTAATTTTTACTCCCAAAAGCCACAATACCATCTCTTTGTTCAATCTTCTCTAGAAATACAACTGCACCTAACTCTATGTTGGGAACCCCTAATATCCAAATTTCATCTCATTACAGTTCAGTAACCATCTCTTCATCCTCTACTTTAAAATTTATTATCCGTGTTGCTTCCTATTTTATCTGATTTTGTCTTTTATTTTTATATGTTACCGCATAAAGTATGTGTTGTCATTGTCCTTGCTATCAGCTATCTCTAATTTTTGCTGCTTTTTTGTACTGACATTTCTTTTCATTCTTAGTCATGTTTATATCTGTTACTTTCTCCTTGTTGTTCCATACTCTCATCTTGGCCTTACTTATCCTCCAACAGTTTTCCCCTCTCATCTATCTTTGTTATGCAGTACACTACACTCCCTCCTGCATTTCTCCATCCTTTACTATTGGCTTCATAACAATTATTTAAAAAATGTGAAATAAGTCATCAATACAGAAAACAAAATGTTTGCAATGGATAAAGTTGGCTTATACAATAAAAAATAAGTATTTTTGCATGGGGCAATTTCATTAAGCCCCCACAACCCTGCGTCTACTCTAACCATGAAGCATCACAACCTTTGGAATAAAGTGAAACTTCCTTACCTCCCCCAACCCAGAGCACCACAATCTCTCTAAAAACACTGTCTGCTCTTCAATAAAAGAGTGATTCCAAAAACCTAATGAACAAAATATTTATTCTGTTGTTTGTACATACTGACATTTTTGACACATTCCCTTAAATGCATATGTTGATGCATTCTTCTTCATTTAGCAAACATTTCATATATGTAATAGCATTTACACAGTGTGTCATCTGGTATAAAAATCCTACTAATCTTTTCTACAGTATACCCATATTTAAATAAAGATTCATAAAGGCTTTTCCTAATGTATAAAATAACGTTTATTTCTTTACTGCATAGACAAAATTAAAGAAAAACACAGCAAAATGTCACAATAAATTGTCTGCTCAGGATCAATATGACTTGGATAGGTATCTTGTGTCTAAAAATTCTACAAGCATTTACAGTCTCAGAAACAAAGTATTGAACGGATAATAAATAGATGTTTTACTGAAAAAAAATAACCATGCAGAGTAACCAATTAATCTTGCAGAATTGCTCTAATGTTGTATAATACTAATGCTGCATAATACTTACTATAAAATTCTATTACCAGTAGTACTTGATACATATTTTCCCAGGACAGCACGGATAACCTGTCCTTTAAGTCATAGTATTTGATATTATTAATTGAACTGATATAAAAATACAAGATCAATTAATTAGAACTATGTAGAAAAATAGAGAAATAACATAGCTGGCAGAGACTACATAATACCCTAAGTGGATGGAGATTGAAAGCTTGGAAAGTAAAGAATAAACTTTTCCCTGTATCTACCTAAGGGACAGCTCATAATGTAGTGCATATTATGTCTATTGAGAAAAAGACACTGCCAAGTGTTGAGTACTTTCTACTTTTCCTGAAGAAGGTGAAGTTCACGGTGGGAGGGGGCTCCTAATTCCATGTCCCTTATGGAAGGGGGGAGCCTCTGTTTATGCTTCCTGATTGCACATTTCTTAGCCAACATGAAAAGCATGTTGCATACATTCAGCTGATGCCTGGACATACCCAAGAAGTTAAAAATCCCTAAACAGTTAATTATGTTGATTAAAGACCTTGGGTTTCAAATCCATTTCTATTACTAACTGTAACAGGTCAGTCTTGAAATCTCTTTGTAAATCGCAGTCCCCAAACACGTGCTTCTGATCTACCAATTCAGGCATTAGACATATCCAGCAAAAGGATACTACATTAGGGAAGATCCTGTGAAGCTTTGTACGACAATAAAAGTATTTGAATAAACACTGCTCCTGGAAAAGGAATCATATCTAGGTATTTACAAATATATCACCCGGTTCATTAGAAATATTAAGAAATCCAGGTCAACGTTTTATATATTTTCTATCTACACACTACCAGCAACATTTTTGAATTAGCCAATATACAGAACAGGTCTTTAGCCAATATACAGTGTGACCACCTCTAAAGTCAGTTTAAATCCATGTCCTTGTAAGCTTTATATACATACAGCCCTATCTTTTTGTTGTTAATATAGCACACAGAAGGATTTAAAGATAAGTCTGTGCACAGATGTAGCTGCTTGTAAGCTACTGCTTTTCTAAACAGCAGGTGCAACTCCACAATCGAGGAACCATTAGATACTGGGACTGGGATGTCAGGGGCAGCATACAATGGAAGGCTCTTTGTTGTGCCCCCCCCCCAAAACAAACAATATTAGTCTTAGTACACAATTCCTAAGATGTGTGTCTAGCTTCAAAGCATACACAAGTCAGCTAATGTTTTCATTAAATTATCACATTTTAAACTTACATATGGGTTTACATGCATAAATGCAATAAATAAATGTAATAACAGTTTACATTGATAGCGTCATCCAGTATGCATTGTTTTCTTTTTAAGTTTCATTCACGCCAACATTACATAAATTGCTTAATTCCTGCCTTCCCTTAAACTTCAACCCTCCTACTGAACAACAATATCCCCATATGAATTATGAAGCACACATATTTCCTTGCCTAACTTCTAATACTCTCTGTAAATATAAAGGTTTTATTTTCCTCTTATCCCAGACCTATTTCTTCCCAGTCTATAGTATATTAGTCCTATTTTTAGTATTGTACTCAAATTTTTAAAATGGGAGGTACTTAGACCTCTATGATAATTTATGTATTAACCTGTAACAACATTGTTTGTAAAAATGTTTTATTTTGCTATTTTTTTTTCTGCACGGAGCTTATCTCCCCGGGCCTCTGCTGAAAATGGATATGTATCCAGTTGGACTAGCCCGGTCAACAAATGTAAAATAAATAAAGATTCCACCTCCAGTTCTGTATCTATCAGCCTTTCAATCAAAAACAGAGACAGAGAGTCTGTAGTTACCTACCTCCTCTCTGCTCCCAGGATAATTAGACAAGATTTTAGCAAGTTCTTAAGGAGGAGTATGTTTGCATTTGATGCCTTGCAGATTTACACAGAACTCTTCCACTAATTAGAAAGGATGGGAGTACCAGTGATAGTTAATGTTTCTCTTTTAATATTCTCACAGTGAGCAGTACTTAAAAACTGCCACTTTGTTTTGTGAGTTTACTCAAAGAACTGTGATAAATGCACTCTTCCCTGAACAAATGCTCTTTTTATTTGCAGTACTGATTTTTCATTCTTGTCATGCAATGTTGCAAAGGCTTAAGAAGTCGTTGTGCTTCAACATCCTTTTGCAAATTATTCTTTCCTCTGAAGTCTCAAAAGTCCTTTCTTCTGTCATTTATTTTTTCATATAAGGAAGAGGAACAGTTTATCAAATTTTATAAGAACCTGGGTTAGCCTCTCTCTCACCTTTTAACAAATATCCTTGACGACCTGCACTACACTTCACATCCAGTATCTCCAAGGACTTGAGAAGTCTTAACTTCTCATTTCTGGATCATTTATCTGATGTTCAGACATGCTCCTTACATTTCTTCTGTATGTTTATGTTCTTCTCCTGTTAAGTGTCCTACCTGTGCAAACCATTACCATAACATGAAAACCTCTCTCGAACTCCAGCACCTTCATTGTCTGCATGGTTTCAATTAGTTGCAGTTTTTAAATTGAACCTCTTGGTTGGGTTGTTACTACTCTTTACCATGACCCTTGCAATACTGTCACAATTATTAAGGAAATGGTGTGGCACAGACTTCCTTATGTGAAGCATTGAGAGTTATCCCTTCAAAGTAATGAAGAACTGAACTCAGTGTAGCAGACGAGGAATTTAAAATATGAGTAATGTGATTTCCAAGCGACTGTCAGTTGATAATTACTTATATGGATCTTTCAAAGTTTGGTAATACTCTGTCTCATGAAGGTAGTCTTAAATAGTTTAAAAAGAAGTGTGGTAAACCATTCTGTAGCACTTTGGATAAGCAGGTGGTTAACAAATCAGTATTTCCATGTGAAATGAAGGCAAAGTTTATCTGAGCCGAGGTCTATCAATAACAGAGCCCTCTACCTGTCTAAGCTGTTTTTCTTTAATAATAATTAAAACATCATTAAACAAAGTGTTCAATGTTTACAGATGACTGAACATGGCTCTGTTTCTAATGTAAATTATTCCATGGCTTTACGAAACGTCTTTGACTTCCTATATTGACAGGGAAGTCTAAACTAATTAACATTCTGTGCTAGCGAAAGTTGTTTAATGCATTTTACTGTAAATGATAAACACTGTCCTTATGCCATTAACAACTATATTTCACAGAAGTGAGTCCTGTTAAGTATACGAGTACTAATCCTGAAGGAAATGAAATGGCATCATTTAAAGAACTAATATCAGGTCTGCAAGTATGTTTTACTAGGTTCCACAAAACATTTATTCTAAATAGCTCAACAGATGTCTGAGTTGACTCCTCATTTTCCATCAGTAATTTGTCTGGTAATGAGACTATAATGATACAGTTCTATGTTTAGCCATCGAATGCCATTTGCATCGAATGGCTAAACATCAAACCCGATCCATCAAACATTCATTTTTTCAACATGGAAAGCAAGTAGATGACCAACACTTCAATGTCTCACACACTGAGGTAGTTCAAACCTACCTAGGTAGGGGGCTTCACCCCCCCCATTATATATACCAACAACGAGACCACATTAGAGTGGGAAAAATGGCAGATGGGGAAGTGTTGGCCAATTAGTTACTTTCCCATTCGCTGAATGAATGTTCAATGGATAGCATTCGAAGTTTAGCCATTCAATGCAAATGTCATTCGATGGCTAAATGTAGACCCATAAATTCAACATCAGTTATTTTACTTGACCATATTCAAAGATTTTATTCAAAAAGAATTTGAGGTTCAGTGGACTTAACACATTCAGAATACCTTGAAAAAATAATCTTATCTAGGCTAAGAGCCCATTAACTACCACACTGAAACAGAGAAATATTAAAACTGCTTATGCTGTTTGAATTACATTTTGCATTTCAATAATTGCTAAGCAATCAACAGATGTGAGCGTGCTGCTTTTGAGATAACCAGTCTGTTATGCAAAATATTCATTTTGCTTAAGTACTAGTTTGCATACCAAGAACTGTTATTGAGTTTTTAAGCCTAACAGTTTCACTAAGAAAGTTTTTTTTTCCTGGGATGTTGTTTTGCTAATCATATGATCCACATGCTACACATACATGTTTCACAGGATAGCAACAGTGAAGACTTAGTGAAATAAATAGGTTCCACAAAGAAAGTACATAATCTACATTAAACAACAAATACAGACAGTAAAGTGCAGTAAGAAATAATGCATGTAGGAAAAGACCTTGGCATAATAATACTGACATTTCACAGGCAGATACAGGAATCATATGATTAGCACTACACAGGCAGCAAAGCAGTGATACAAGCTAAGCAACAAAAATAACCTAGCAGAGACTAAACAACTAAAGTAACATTACTTTATCCACACTGTATACCCAAAGTTAAAGGTTAGTGCAACAAAGACAAACAAACAACTGGATAAAGGCAGAAGTAAAACTGTTGTGACTTGGGGTGGGGGTGGGGGGGCTCTTTGTCAAAGAATTCGTACTAACTGAAGTCTGAGATGGTTAACAACAGGGAGACACAGATGTAGCCAGTGCTGAAATCACTTACAAAAAGGGGATGACAGTAACAGAAAAAGAAAGAAAGGCAGTTACATGTTTTAGAAGTTAAAATGCAGAAAATAATGGGAATCAGAGAGATCTAGCATGTAAGAGTGCAAACTGGGGATGAGAGAATACCAACTGAGTATTACTGGTTAAAAACAAGCAGACGGGGTGGGATGCCTCAGTAAAAGGATATTCTATTCTACATCTAACAAAACTGCAGAGTACTCACCTACCCAACTTCCATGACAATCCAAAATACACTAATCATCGGAGTGTATTCTTACTGTTATGTAAAGAAGATGGTGATGGCTAGCTGAACTGATGCACAGGGTGTGTGGACTGAAGATCCATTAGATTCACAGCAAAGCTCTCCCACTCATCACATGTTTGTCTACTAAGGTGGCCCACAAGGCTCAGTGCTTGGACCTTAGATAGTCAAATGATTTACCAACAACAGGAATAAGGATGGTGGGGGTCTAACTGCAATCTGCAATGACTGGCCTTGTCTTCCATCAGTAATCTTCTTCTTGTCCTACTAATTCGGCACATTTGTCCCGCAAACATCTTGATTAAAGCTGTGCACAGTGTGCAGGGCTGGACATTTGTGGCAGGTTATCTGAATGACAGATAACTGCCAGTGACACCTTATCCATTGAGTCTGGCTAAAAAGACTGTTATCAATGCTTACCATGGTTTCCATTTAGGTTCATAGGTTCATACTAGGCTATCTGCCCTAGGGCATTTACAAGCCTAGCCACAGTGTGTTTGGCTTTCGCCACCCATTTTAAATGAATTTTGTATGCCCTTTTTCGAGGTTAGTATACTGTGCCTCTGTCTAACAGTGACACAGAAGTGATACCTGGAGTAAATCTACGATCTCTCATCCACTCATCAAGATTCCTCTTGAAGAGAGTCAATGAGGGACTCTGCCTAACCTGGACTGGGATTTTATTCCAGAGTGAAGGAAGCCTCTGGGTTATGAATCTGTCCCTCCAGCATGTCCTATTTATTTCATTGCTGAGGTTCAAGTCTCTCGAGCGCGTAGCTTGATGGGATTTGGATTTTCTGAGGTGCAGCATGTCCATTAATTCCGGGTTGGACATGGCTTTATACATCAGGCACAGATCGCCTCTGAGCAGGCGGTATACCACTGAGTAGAGCTGGAGTTTCTTTAACCGGGCAGCATATGGCATCTGTTTGAGCCCTTTGATCCTCTTGGTGAGGTACTTTTGGGGTCTTTCCAGTTGCTGCAGGTGTCTGGTAAGGTACATCCCAAAAGGGGCATTGTACTCAATTATGGGCCTGATGAGGGATGAGTAAAGAGGCACGATGACCTCCACTGATCTAGATGTGAATCCCTTCATGATTAGGTGGGCTATATAAAATGTTTTTCTAACCACTTTGGCCACGTGGTTGTCAAATGAGAGATTGCTATCAACTTGGGTCCCCAGGTCCCTAATTACTTCTTCCATACTTAATGGATTACCATCTATGTGGTAATTTGTGGGCACTTTGTTTTTGCCGAAGGGGATGACTATACACTTTTTGGCATTTAGCTTGAGGCCATGGCTCTGGCACCAGTTGTCTGTTTCTATGAGGCCCTTTTGTAGGATGCTTGTGTCGGCTGGAGAGTCGATTATGGCGCCCAGTTTGCAGTCATCTGCGAACTTGGACAGCCACAGTCCTTCCATGTTGGCCTGTACCTCCGAGAAATATATACCGAACAAGAGAGGTCCGAGGACTGAGCCTTGTGGGATGCCACTTGTAACTGGTTTGGAGTCTGACATGGCTCCAGCAATTCTAACCATATGGGTTCTGTCCTTGAGCCAGTTTGCAACCCATCTAGTGACAGAGGGGTTTATATTTAAGCTGGTGGGCTTATCTATAATGCACAAGTGGGGTATTGTATCGAAGGCTTTTGCGAGGTCCAGGTAGGCTGTGTGGACCACCTTCCCCTCGTCAATGGCCTTGGTGGCTGTTTCAAAGAAATCGACTAGGTTTAAGAGGCAGGATCTGCCCTTAACAAAGCCGAACTGGGTAGGATCCAGTGTCTGTAGGTCCCCAATATCTTTATTTATGAGGTCCATGATGATCCTTTCCATAGCTTTGCAGACCAAGCTAGTCAGGCTTATGGGGAGATAGTTTCCAGGATCCGTTGAGGCACTACCTTTGTGGAGAGGGACCACTGTTGCTGTACGCCACTCTTTGGGTACATATCCTGTAATAAGGCTGAGATTGAACAGTAGTTTTATGTTTGGGTTTAGTTTTTCTTGGATTTCATGTAGGATGCAGCCCGGGACAACGTCTGGTCCCATTGATGCTGTGTTTTTTGCTTTGGACAGGGCGGCTCTTACCTGAGCATCTGAGATGTCAGGGGGGCAGCACTCTGCTGGGATAGATATTTGCCCTTTTGGTGGGGAAGGGGGGGGGAGTTTGCGCTGAACCCGTCAGCTAGGATGTTGGCAATGTCTGTGGGTTCGGTGTATTTTTTGTCATTTTGGACTAATTCTGAGTATATCTGGGAATTCCCACCCAGGTTCCTAACATAACTAAAGAAAGCCTTGTGATTATCCTTAGTGTCCTGTGCAATTTTTCTCTCGAAGCTGGCCTTAGACGATTTTATGAGTGCCCGTAGTTTTTTGCAAATACTGATCAGAGATGCCTTCCCTTTTTGGGATTTTGCTCTATCATGTAGTAGCTTCCTCCTTCTATTGTATAGTTTGTTTATGGCTGGGGTCCACCAGACAGGACGCCTGCCTTTGGAGGATTGGGTCTTGGTTTTGTTTGGGACTGCATGATCTACGCATTCCTGAAGGTGGTCATAGAATGCGTTTATAAAGGAGTCTGCGGTCAGGGCCGTATTTTCCACAGGCTCGGGGGCTTTGAAGGATTCCACCTCGGTTTTGAGGAGTGTGAAATTTGCTTTAGAGAAGTTTTTCACTGTGGTTTTTTGGGCAGGGGCTGGGGTCGGGATGTGAATATCTAGTGAGATTAGTTTATGGTCTGATCTTACCAGTGAGGGATACACTTCTGGTCTGGAGCATAGAGTCCCCATGTTGGTGATGATCAGGTCCAGTATGTTTTCCCCTCTTGTGGGAGTGGTAACAAGTTGTTCCATAGCATTTGAGTTTATAAATTCTAGGAACCTTTGGGCTAGGTTGTTGGAGCTAGAGTAATGCTCCCAGTCTATGTATGTAGTTGAAGTCGCCCAATATAATGGTGTTTGGAGAGACCTTCATATTTTCAAGTGTTCTCAGGAAGGCCGAGTGGGGTTCCTGGGTTTGGGAGTGTGGTCTGTAGCAGGCTATAAACTGGAAGGCAGTTTTACCCACTGTTAGTTGCACATGGATAGTCTCTGATGCTTCGTGCTGTGCCACCAACCTGGAGGTGTGGGTATCTTTGACGAATATTGATACTCCCCCTCCTTTTGTGGTTCAGTCCAAGTTTTGGGGCCGAAAAACATGGTATGAGGTATAACCTGGTAGTGCTGGGATGCTCTCGGGAGCCTTGAACCAGGTTTCTGTTACTGCACAGATATCGATGTTCTCCATGCTAAGGAAAGTTTCAAGTGCATGCATCTTGAGGTTTAGACTTCTGGCATTGAGTAGCATTACTCTTAGTTTCTTATCCCTTGTGATACCTATGGAGGTGGGTTTGTCTTTTGAGCCTTGCCTAAAAAAGGCACTATGGGGGTGGCAAGAGCCTTTGTCAATATCTGAAAGCCCAGGCGTGACAGGTGCAAGCCGTCCCTAGCGAAGCATCGTGGCTTGTCGAGCATGTCATCCCAGGCTGACAGGCATTGGATCCCTTTTGAATAACACCAATACTTAAGCCAGTTGTTGAAATTGATCATCTTGTCTTCATATTGTGGCATCATTCTTTGTGAGGGTAAGATGTTACTCAAGGTCAGGGTCATACCGGCCTGGGCTACATGCTCAGAGAGCTCCTCTATGTCTCTTTTCATGTAGTCCAGGGAGGTACATCTCAGGTCATTCACACCAGCATGGACAATGACTGAGTCATATTTGTACTTGCCTTGGAGTGACCTGAGTGCTTGTGTTATGTGGCGGATCCTAGCGCCCGACAGGCAGCTCACCGTGACCTTCTCCTTGTTCAGCCTGGTGAGTGGGACGTCAGTGTGCCTGACGATAGAGTCACCTATTAAAAGTGTATCAGGTGTGTTGTTTAGCCTTAAGGGCTGTGACTGTTCAGCACACTGGCTTTGTGAGCTATGTGTTGCACGTGTTTTGTTTTGGGGTAGCGGTTGCTTGGGTGTCTGCTTTGGAGGTCTCTGTTGCTTAGGCAGATTTTTATTTAGAGCCTCCGAGTATGTTTTTGTGTGCTTATGTGTTTGGTTTGCTGTCGTGGTAGGTCTATGTGAGACTGGAATTGTAGTGAGTGTGGTTTCCTTCTCCTCCTGACTGGTTGCGCCAGTACTGAGTTGAGAGAGTTTAGCCTCCAGTTTGGCTATAGGGTTGCATCTCTCACATGTATTGGAATTTGTTGGGAGGAGGAGAGGGTTGTCTGTGTACATGAGGCAGTTGTAACATTGCCTCAAGATTCCCAGATTCACCAGCTGGACCGTAGAGGAGATTGACAACTGACCTTTGGACATGCTAGAATAGTATTGGAAATTCCTTTATAATTGAAAAAAGGGCCAATGGGGAACAAGGTACTCAAGGCGAGTTTGTGAGGGTGTAGTGCTTTTAATTTTTTAGTGCTGACTTATATAATTGCTTTAGTGAGCAAGTGCCAGGCTTTAGAGTAGGAATAGGGTGTTTATTATGAGAACTAGATCAGTTCTAAGGGAAAAAGTGAAGAGCAGACTTTGTGGAGCCGAGAATGGTTCAAACCCAATTAAGCGGCGTTGCCCGATGCTGCATTATGCGCAAAATCGCGCAAAGCCGCGGTAAAGCGGGTTTTATACAGGGGGACTTGAAAGAGCTAGAAACTGGCCCAAAACGAACAATGGACTACCAGATTCTTGTGCTGGGAACACTCCTCCAGGGATAGATAGGCTGCTCTAAGCTCTCCACTGCCACTGGTGAACAAAGAAGCCTCCCCCTATCCAAGAAAGGAAATGGGCAACACAGGAACTTTCCAAAAGTCCAGAATACAGCAAAGCCTGTATTTGGACTACTCTAGGTCAGGAAAGACGGGAAACAAGGATATATTTTTTTCTTTTTTTCAACAAACAGCAGGAAAATGCAATAAATATGTAACACAGGCTAGCGCACTTGAGTGTGTAGCCTCAACAGGTAAATGCAACAAACCGGGCAAACTTTAAAAGTGCAGGTGCAAAAACAACTTTAAACAGTTTAAAACAGTTCAAGAAGCAGAAATACTTGCAGTTTAGCTAGATCGGACAGTTGCCCAGGTAGTAGCAGCAAAAAAAAACACTTTTATCAGGTTAGCAGTCGCTCTTTTAGCCTCTCTGCTGCTAGCATCACTCTGCAGGACCACGAGGAGCTTGGCTGAGTAGTAACAAGCGCAAAAACCGCGCCAAAGCCGGTTTTATACAGGGGGACTTGAAAGAGCTAGAAATTGGCCCAAAACAGCCAATAGACTACCAGATTCTTGTGCTGGGAACACTCCTCCAGGGATAGATAGGCTGCTCTAAGCTCCCCACTGCCATTGGTGAACAAAGCAGCCTCTCTGCTGTATTTATGTCACTGAGTTGCCTTAAAGTGAATCGCAAGCATATACAATCCTGTTTCATTGAATGGGTTTGCCTCTACAAGGCTTGTGTCCCACTTCACTTAGGGTTGCTGAACCCATCCAATGGAACAGGCAGAAATGACGAATACTGCAGCCCTTTTTATCATCTACCTGATATAATGCCACCTCAGAATTAGCTAGATTATAATTCCAACATCACTGAAAAGCAACTCGATAAAACAAACTATATCAATATGGCTCTAAGTGATTCGGTCATGTTGACTAATGTCACCAAAAATGGCCATGGGTAGTTACCCGTGAAAAGTGAATTGAGGACCTGGCCTACTCTGACCCACTCCAGGGACTCTTGCTAATGCTGGGAGGGGTATATGTCCCCCCTATTGGCCAGTGTGTTCCCGCCATAAAGCCCAGCAACCCTGGGTCAATAAGCTATTGGCTGGCCGGTCTGTAGTTGCTCTGCCTGGGTTACCTGGGATAGCTCTATTGAGAAAGCTGGACGTAAAACCAACCAACCTGCCAAACATGAACTGAGAATTGCTACACTTAATGTAGGTTCACTGACAGGATGCAGCTTGGAAGTGGATGACATGATGATATGGAGGAGGCTGGACATCCTATGTATCCACGAGATGAGATGGGAGGGCAATGCAGCAAAGTCACTTGGCTTGGGATCCAGAGTGTACTACTCAGGTGGAGGGCAGGCCAGAAATGGTGTAGGAATTGTGGTGAGAGAAAGGTGTCAGAAGGCAGTAAAGGATATCATCAGAATTAATGATAGACTCATGGCAGTCAGACTCCAATGTAATGATAGGTCTGTATTCATAATCTCAGCCTATGCCACACAGCAGGGTTGTGATAGTGAGGAAAAGAGTGCATTCAGACAGCAGTTGCAGGACCTACTAGATAAAACAGGACAACATGAATTGGTGTTTATAATGGGAGACTTGAATGCACATATCGGGACAGACAGAATAGGATATGAGAACAGCCAAGGTCCACATGGGTGGGGCATCAGGAATAAAGAAGGAGAAGCCATTCTAGACTTCTGTCTGGCAAATGGCTTGATAGTAGCCAACACATGGTTCAGAAAGACAGTCACAAGATCACATACAAGAGTAGTCAACATGCAACTCAGGTAGACTTCCTCCTAGTAAAGAAAAGGCACTGGTTTAGAGTGCATGACTGCAAAGTTATCCCTAGTGAAACAGTCGGCCCACAGCATAAACCACTAGTTGCCACAATCAGCTGCAAGCAGTGGTCAAAGAAGGCTCTAAGGTCAACAGAGATCAGGCTGAAGATCTGGAAGTCGACTGGAGAGAAAGTACAACACTTCAAGGAATTACTCAGGGCTCTAGCACCCCAAGAAGAGGAGGAAATAGGTGAAGTTGAAGAAGAATGGCAGCGCCTAAAAGCAGCATGTGTTAGGACTACAGAAAAGATATGTGGCCGAGCCAGGTATGGAAATAAGGTGCACAAGGAAAGCTGGTGGTGGAATGCAGAAGTCCAGGAAGTCATCAAAAGAAAGAAGGAGTGCATGAAGAAGTGGGAGATAGAAAAAAAAAATGACCAGGCTAGGAAGGACTACTGGTTGGCTAACAAAGAAGCTAAGAAAGAAGTTGCAATAGCAAAGAATAGGGCATCGGAGGCACTCTACCAACTTCTGGAAAGTGACTCAGTAAGGGGCACAAAGACACTATATCAGGTTGCAAGGCAAAGACAGAAAGATAAAGAATATAGTCAGACACCCTTCATAAGGGATGCCAGCAACAACTTGCTCACCAGCCCAGAGGACATCAAAGGCAGATGGAAAGAGTATTTCCATCAGCTTCTGAATGAAGAAAACTCCACATAAGCTGTACTGCCCCAGAAACAGCCTACAATGAGAGAAGAAGAGGAGCCCACCCTAGAAGAAGTAAGAATAGAACTAAGGAAGATGAAATCAGGGAAAGCAGCAGGCTCAGATGAGGTCACAGCAGATATGATAAAGATGCTGGGTGAGATAGGGGAGAAATGGCTCCCGAGGGTACTAATAGCAGTGTGGAGAGAAAAGCGTATCCCAGATGACTGGAGAATAAGCATAATCATGCTAGTGTACAAGAACAAAGGGGACATCCACAAATGTGGGCAGTACAGAGGCATCAAACTCCTTTCACATCGCATGAAAATTCTGGAGAGGGTGATTGATAAATGGATATGCAGAGTAGTAGAATATAAGATGGGAGATGAGCAGTTTGGATTCATATCAGGATGCAGCACAACTGACCCGATGCTTGCATTGAGACAGATACTTGAGAAGAAGCTAGAGATGAGGAGAGAGTCCAACTGGGCATTCCTAGACTTGGAGAAAGCGTATGACAAGGTCCCAAGAAAGCTGATTTGGGCAGTACTGCAGTGGTCTGAAGTCCCAGAAACATTGGTAAAATTAGTGCAGGCTATGTACAAGAATCCAATGACTCAAGTATATAGATAAAACTTCCTGGTGAACCACCACAGCTAAAATTTAAAAACAGAGACAAGACATAAAACTAAGTTTTAGCTGTAGTGGTTCACCAGGAAGTTTTATCTATGCTAATGTTGTTCTGTCTGGTGTACCTTTGGCAGTTTCTAGTTTCTCTTTACACAATGACTCAAGTACAGACAGTGTTCGGCCTCACAGAGGGGTTCCCAGTCGGAGTGGGTGTACATCAGGGTTCAGCTCTGAGCCCACTGCTGTTTATACTGGTGATGGACTACAGTAGCGAACAGGTTGGAGGGAATGGATCAACAAAGCTGCTGTATGCAGGTGATGTGGCAGCACAGGCAGACTGAGCTAGAACGTCAGCAAAGGATAGGAGAATGGAATGCAAATCTGAAGGTACATAGGATGAAACTAAGCACAGATAATATGGTGGTAATGGCAGAAAATTGGGGAAATCAAAAGAATCTGAGAATAGAGATAGAAGGGAAGATAGTGGAACAGGTAAACAGCTTTAACTTTCCAGGAGGAGTAGTGGAGGAGAAGGGTAGTCTGAATGAAGAGCTCAAAGCTAGAATCAGAGGGGCTGCAGCCAACTGGCATAGAGTATCAAGTGTAGCCTATGACAGAAGAATGCCAAAGAAGCTGAAAAGTAAGATGTACAAGACAGTGGTTCGACCAGTACTACTGTATAGTACAGAAACCTGGGCAGTAAAGGCAGAACAGTTGAAGAAGTTAGAGGTGATGGAATGAAGTGCTTGAGAAGGGTGGTAAGATGCACACTGTGGGACAGAGGAAGAAATGAGGACATTAGAGCAGAAGACAGAGTAGCTCCAACTGCAGGAAAGATCAAACAGAACAGATTACAATGGTTTGGGCACGTGTAATGTACTGCACTGCTTAAACCATAGGGACAGCTTATTCCAGAGACTAGGGAGGTGCTGAATAATGAACCTATCTCACTACCACATTCTGTTATCTGGCGGTGATGATATAGGCCCTGGTTAGGTGTTTTTTAAACTACTAGACTTGCAGAGATATAACTCAAGGGCAGTAAGGTTGCAAATGATGTAAAAGGCAAGATTCTGAGCCCTCTTTAAGAAGAACCTGGACGACTGGATGGGAAACAGAAAATATACCCCTGGTGTGCCACCTGTGTCCCTGCTGGACAGGGGAAACAGATGCTGACTTTGAGGGAACGTGGGTGAAATTCTTGGCTAGGCTTATAAGTGCCTCCGGGCCAATAGCCTTGTATCATCTTATGAACCTATGAACCTCAAGAGTCTACAAGATACTGAGTAAAGGTAAAGAGTTATATCCAGACTTACTTAACCATAAGTTTTGGCTCTCAGTTTGGACAGCAAAGAAGTAAATACTGAAAAGGAGGTGTTCCAGTGCAGATGCCTGGGGGACTCCACTAGATAATTTCATACCTTCAGATGTGATACCTGCACACAAACTATGTGGGTTCTGTCTTTTAGCTGCTTGGAGTATGGTGTCAAACAATTTGGCTAGATCAAGGTATGCTGCGTGAACAGCACAACCACTGTCAATGGCCTGTGTGGCCTTCTCAAATAAGTTAACTGGATTTAATAGGCATTATCTCCCTTTTACAAAGCTTAATTGTTGGGGGTCTAACTTAAAAAAACATTTAATATCATAACTGATAAGATCAGTTAAGATATGCTCCACAGCTTTGCAGTCAGTCCCTTAAGGCTGGTGGGTCTATAAATAATGGGGGCCCTTGGTAGGGCCACCCTACTAGAGGGGCATTCACCACTCTGGTACAGAATAATTCAGGAACAAATCTCATGGCTAACAGTAGGTTAAACAATTTCAAGAGGGCTTCAACAAAGATATGTTCGGCACTATTTGTTAAACATCTATGTTGTCACATCCCAAGGATTAAGTAATTTTGTTTTTTAATTCCACTTTCAAAGTATGCTCCTGGATGGTGATAGGGAGTGTAATGGATTCTGGCATATATGAAGGTGATACAGATATTTCCATGGTGAAGTTTACACTAAACTTGTTCACTAGTGTACTGGTGAAGACTGTTAGGTCAGAGTAGGTAGTCTCATTTAGGAAAAGTTCTGAGCATTATCGGATATTATTCATTAGTTTCCTTATGTAAATAAAAGACAGACTTGTACTTATCCTTGACTTTAGGAGCTAGCCTAACTTCATGGGTTGCTTTACTAGTCCTAATAGTATTTTTCAGTTCTATGGTTATCTTTTTTGTACTGCCGTTGTTATGAAGACTTTTGGCTCTGCTATATAATTTAAGGAGTTTTTTCCTCTTGTTATAAAGCTTATTTATGTTGCTGGACCAACAGGATGGCTTTTTTTTTACATTTTCCACTTTATTTTCTCTGGCTGACACAGCTAAATTACCATGGCATAGAATTCCTTTGTGAAGGTGACTGCTTTGTCAGCATTTGAGCTGCTGCTGTCATAGATGAATTATAAGATTTCATGACATAAGTGAATGAGGTTTGCCCCTCTGATGATCTTAAATTTAGAGCAGTTGACTTCAGGGGCTTTGGCGACTTTGAAGGCATCTCATTAGCCACTACTGCAACATACTCTGTCACTCGGCTCATCTAACTAACTTGCTGTCTCTGCATTCTGTCTCATAGAATTTTTGTATCTGCCTTTCTACAGCATAGTACCTGTTGTGCTTAATGTTTATTTATGCTTTCCTGCTGTATGCAATGTCCTTTTTCATCCCTTATTAATACAACCTAGATACTTTTTCTTATTGGCTGGGTCATTTATCTGTTTATTATACTGCTTCTACTAGTCTGCTTGCTTATCACTCCTTGTCACACTCTCTCACATCATGCCTTAGAATGGATATAATTTTCCAGTGGACTTACCTAGCTAGTGAAACTATGTCGTTCAGTGTACCATCATGCATTTTTAGATTCAGCCTAGGAGTAAACAAGAAAATGAATGTGGATTACATTGAACAAAATTAAGCTATAATTACAAAGTTAAGTAAAAAAAAAATTAAAATTAAGTACTAGGCCAGCTCCTTGTGGGCCTGTTTTAATCCAAGCCAGTTTCCCTTTTGTGCTTGAAATGACCTATCCCATTTGGTTACGGATTGGTTTTACCCATCCCATGGTCAATAATAATATATTACCTCTAATAAGAATAACTGGGATCATACCACAGCGTAGACAATTTGAGGGGACCCATGCACGGGATAAAGCATTTAGGAGCTGCCTCTGTCCATTAGTAGTGCAGGGGGACAGTCCTGGGGTAAATTTTCTGTTTCCCATCCACAAATCTAAGTTGTGCTTGAAAAACGGGGATTCTGAAAGAAGAGGTCAAAGCTAGAATCAGAGAGGCTGCAGCCAACTGGCATAGAGTGTCAGCTGTAGTATATGACAGAAGAATGCCAAAGAAGCTGAAAAGTAAGGTGTGCAAAACAGTGGTGCAATCAGTACTACTGTATGGTACAGAAACCTGGGCAGTAAAGGTAGATTACATGAGAAAACTAGAGGTGATAGAAATGAAGTGCCTGAAAAGGGTGGTAGGATGCACACTGTGGGATAGATGAAGAAATGAGGACACAAGTACAGAAGCTAAAGTAGCTCCAATTGCAGAAAAGATCAGAGAGCAGATTACAGTGGTTTGGGCACATGTGAAGAAAAGCAGTAGACAATCAGGTGAAGATGATTTGAGACAGACATGGTAAGATGGTAAGAGGAAACGAGGGTCTCCAGCAAAGAGGTAGATGGATTGTGTGGCAGAAGATCTGCAACAGTCATGCATAACTGTCGAAGAAGGCAGAAGTGTGGCACTGAATTGAGAGAGATGGTGACAGTTAACACAACACCCCGAACCCATGTAGAAAATGGGAAAGGGGGGGTTGATAATGATGATTAAGATACCAGAAATGTTGGCCAAGGAAGGATTGGAGAGCGTGATGGGTGCAGTTTGCTCATGGTGTGAGTGGGCAGTCTGTTATATATCCCTCTGCAGGAGTGCCCCCTAAAGGCAGTGCAGAAATGCCCCCCCCCCCCCCCCCCCCATACACAGGGATGGAAAAAAGTGATCTCAGTCAAGGAATACCTGCATTCAGGGAAGCACTGTGGATTTGTAGAAGAATGCCTTCATATCAGGCTTGGCAGTAAGAGTAGTGTGCTACCTTTGTTTTCCAACAAGGGGGGACAGGCTGAAAAAATTCATGTAGGTCACTGCAAGGCTGTCAGCTTACACATCTTCTCCTTGGTATCTTCTGATGCTAGAAAAAGGACAGAAGCAAATAAGCCTTTCAGGGGAACAAAGACGACTTGATAGTCACAGAGGATGGGAAGCCATAAAATTTCACTGAAACCTGAGATCATCCAGGCTTCACCAGCAGGGAAGAAGAAGAATAAAACCCTGACTACAGCACAGGCAACTAGAGTTTGACTAGCATCTCGTATGCTTGACAGTGTATCGAAAAAAGATAGGCATGTAAATCCTGGTGGGAGGGATGTTAGTTCTCATCTGACTCAAGCCATGGCTTCAATGACAGGGATTCACTGGAGAGCTTAGGCTCATCATGCAGTGGGGGACTAAGTTAGGATGATATGAGCATGGCTGCTGAAATTGGTACTTATAGCCCTTGTTAGAACATGTGGAGGAGCACAAGTGCATGAAATGTCAGGTAGGCTCAAAAATAAAAAAAAATACTCTCCTTGCTGGGATTTTGGTGAGAGCACAAATAATCCTCAATGTTGCCTGGAAAATGTCCCCTTAGAGACTCAATGGTTGGCTGTCAAGGGGCCAAAAATTATACAAGGAAAAATAATAGAAGCCATCTTGCAAGTCAAGGGTCAAGCAGTTCATTTGAAGGAATGGATAATTTGATGAATTCCAGTATAGATTTCAGAGAAGAAAGATCCTGTCAGAACAACCTGATCCTCCATTTCCTTTACTGAATTATGACGGAGACGAACAGGGACAACCATGTCTATGTGATGCATTGGATTTCCATAAAACATGGGAAAATAAAGTGAGTCATAAAATGCACAGATAGCTGTAGAAGTTGTCAGAGGAGGAAGAGTTGAGAATTGTTAGGAGGGTGAAAGTGTAGGTAGGGTCACACAGGGATTGGTCCTTAGCCAAGCTCTATTTAAGGTACTCATCTCTGACCTTATTCAGCACATGAATCACTGTCTCATACTCTCCGAAGAGGGCATCAAGGTGGTGAAATTAGTTTCTGACTGTGCACATCTGCTGTTAAACTTGAGATGGCTAGGGAACAGTTCAAGATGTGGCACCTTCATATCAAGACAGTTATCTTACACCTAGAAAATATAAATCCATGGGTGCAGTATACACTTGGGGATGTCAGACTTAAAATTCCAGAAGTGAAAAGAGATCTTGTGGTCTTCATCACAGACAGCATTAACCAATGGGGTTCAGTGTGAAAGACAGCAGCAAGAGGAAACCATATGTTAGGGTAATAACCAGGGATGCAACATCCAGGAAAAGGACAGTGATAATGTCAATCTATCAGGCCTTCTAAGACCACGGTTTAATTGCTGTGTACAGTTCCCCAAGCCTACAGGGGCAGACAAAGAAACACAACAAAGAAGGTGTGGGGGATGGTAGGACTAACTTTTCAGCACAAGAGAGTACAGTAGAGGAAGATGATGTCAATACATAAGGAATTAAAAAGTTTGTATGATGGGATTAGGTTTGCTAGAAAAGCGTGGGATGACAGGAGAAAGAATAAAGATGAGATTAAGAAAAAAACATTTCACCATACACCCAAAACAGTAACTAGTGCACTGGTGAAACAGGTTGCCGGAATGGGTACCAGATCTTAAGATAACTGGGACATTTTGAAAAAAATTATTTACTTATTGCTTTTATTTACCAGTAAAGGCCATCTGGGTGCAGGACCCCTTTTAGCTGAAAAGGGGTCATGCACCCAGACGGCCTTTACTATGGAGAAAAGCTCCAGGGAATGTCTAATCATCATTAAAATGCAAGTAGTTACAAAACTTTTCACACTTTCAGCAAAAGTAAGAAAAGTGTTTTGGGGAGACAGCTACCTGGGGTTCAAAACACAGCTGCGCAAACCACACCAATGCACGTCTCTTTTTGCAAGCATTTCTTTTGTTACAATATGCTGCTTCATTCTAATCCCATCCCCTGATATGGGTTCCCCAACGTCTAGAAGGCAAAACCCTTTCACCTATGATGTTGCTTCCACTGTGGAAGTGAGAAACTATCTTCTCCCCACAGAAGGACTACAGACTATAGTGTAAATCAAGGATTATTTCCAAACCTAGATCACTGGGGTCTCAGATGGCTAACTGCATTAGCCAGCAGGCTCCTGCCTTTCATTGTCTGACAAAGACTATGTATAATTTTCATATGGAAGCTATTAATAAATGTAAAAAAAAATCCATATTTTTAATAGTCTAGAAATAATCCAAAACTATTACAAATGCATTATTTCACTGCCCATACTGCACACAAATATGAGAAATACAAGTATTTTTAGGCTTCTTTGCTTTTACAGTCCCTGACCATGTGATTGATCATATTTCTAAAATGGTTAGAGTAATTCATGAGAGATATGCTCTGTAATTTCACATCAATTTCTCCAACTCAGTTACTTTCCTTCACAGTGATTTTTATTACATTTCTTTGCACTCTTGTTTTTACTACTAGTTATTGATTATGGTCTGCCCTTCTATAACTCTGTTGTGGAAGGGTTAATGCTTAGGGTTAAAGTTCTGTTAAACAATGTGCGGTTTTTTGACAGTGACACAACTTTAAGCAAGCTACTTACCTTGCAAATGCAGGGAAAGATTTCATCCTTGAATTGAATAAATACTGGTAAAATAAATTAAGAAAGAAGAAAAAGACCACATTCATCTGCTTTACTAGAGTGCTGCGGTGAACCTAAGGCAGCTGCACCCCATACCCCACCATAAATGCCATCCCATCTCCCCAGGAATACCAAACAGATCAATTTCTACTTCTGGACACTGATTCTACATGTCAACCACTCTGTCTGAGAACGTGAACTTTCTCATGTCAAAATTAAACAGCTTTAAGATGTCTTCAGTGGCACAGAGGGATAAAGTCGTGACAATGACCCTGGCAGGCTGAGTTCAGTAAATGGCTCAGATGATCAATAATCTGTGTAAGATCATACAGTCAGTCATAATGAAAGCTTATCCAAAATGACAGAGGGAATCACTTCTTTCAGATATGGAAAGAGAAAGTGCTTGCTATGAAGAAATCTTGCCTTCTGATTTTCATGGTATTTTCTGAATACACATATAGATCACTTGATGATGGTCTAAAAGTGTACCCTGCTCATCCTGACCTTGGTTAGGTATGCAGCACTATCTCAAAAAAGGGAGAGCTCAAATGAGAAGACATTAGTTAAACAACAGGACAGTATGGGTATCAGTCTGTCTCAAAAGGAGTTACCAGTGAATGTCTTATGGGATTCTGTTATGGGACCACTACATTTTAAACTATTTTTTCATCATTTCAAACTATTCTTGTCAGATAAAGTGGGAAATAGAATCTGGAAAAACAAACAAGTTGCTGTCTGCAAATCATTATCTATTCAGTAAAAGATACTGAAGTTTGCCAACATGGTATACAAAAATGCACACCTACTGCAGTAGTAAAGAACTAACTTTGATATCAGTAAAATGGGATGTTATAAGACTTGTAACCAAAAGAAAAAAGCAGGTTTGCCCTCAAAGTTGACTCAAGAACCACCAAAAGAGCACAAATTAGTGTTTTATACTCCACAATAAATTCAAACACCAACCAAACAGTGTAAAAATAATTTATTAAAACATTAAGCGCTTTTGTCCAAATACATTTAGATTTCAACAGAACTAATGAAACGAATACTGCAACCAGTGTGTATATATATATATATATATATATATATATATATATATATATATATATATATACATATATATATATAAGCACATCAATTAACAATAAAAATAAATTAAACAATATTTAATCAATTAGATCCATACAAACGTAGTTAAATATTTAAAGAAACAAGAAGCCTTTCCTATAATATACCTTATAAAAGTGCACAGGTAGGTTAATATTGCCTACCATAGAAGTGATGTGGCTTTGCATGACTTATTTTTGCAAAATTTTACTGACAAGGCTCTATTGGAATTTCTTAAAGTTGATAAAGCTAGAATTCCTGCTACATTTGGCATTCCTAAAGTACACAAGGATATATGTGATCCACCCTTACGTTTGATCATGGCTGCTAGTGGTTCTAAAACCCATTCACTAGCTGCTTTTGTTGATAGGAAATTAAAAAGGTTTGATGAATCTAAACTTCACATATTAAAAGATTCATGGGACTTCTTGGAGTGTTTAGGGAGGTTAAAATTTTTGGAGAGTGTATTATTGGTTATGAATGACATCATGGATTTATTTTCTGCGATTCCCCATTTCATTGGTATCGAATGGTTCCAACAAGCTTTGCTATCTGGTCAGTTTTTGTATAATAAGGATATAAAGTTAATTATTGAATTTAAAGAACTTATTTTGGATAATTTATATGCTCTTTGATGATGAGTTCTTTAAGCGAATCAGTGGTGTGGCAACGAGAGTGAAATGTGCTCCCATTTTCGCTAATTTATTACTACTGACATGGGAACGCACTTTTATTTTGAATTCCCCATACTTTAAACACTGTCACTTGCACACCAGTTTTCTTGACGACATTTATATTTTTGGAAAGGAACCTAGAGAAATCCTTATGCTGTGTATTGAATATATTCAGCAGACTACTCCCTTTTTAAATTTTACCTACAAAATTCAGACTGATTCTTTCATTATCTTGATGCTCAAATCTTTCAAGATTCTATCAATAACACTTTTAGGAGTAAAACATATGTCTGCACTATAAGGGTGAGCACCCTACATCTTTAAAATGTAATATTATTAAAGGTTAACTTATTAGAGCAGCGAAAATGACCTCAGACTATAATGCTTTTGTTTCTGAATGTGAATTGACATCTAGGTTATTCTTGAAAAGGGGTATCCGGATACATTTATTGCTACCATTAAGCTTGAGGTTATTCAGGGAAGCAGTATAAAATACTTACCCAACTTGGATAAAATTGTATGCTACCCTGTGGAAAGTCTATGGAAACAAATATGAAGGAAGAAACTAATAAAAAGAAGTTATGTCTTACCATAACATTCCATCTGTGTTGTCTTGACTCTTGGGTATGGAATCTTTTAACTCCTTTTTCAAAATCCTCCGGTTGTGGTGTACAAGAACAAAGAAGTTTTAAGGAGTTGTATGAGCATCCTTCAAGCAGCCACTCTGTTAAAAGTAAAGTGGATACCTTCAATTGTGATTCATGTGGGCACTGCTCCTTTGTTATGAATAAGTTAGAATTTTATATTGAGGCACAGAATAAACAACTAACAGTCAATACGTTCTTCAACTGTAATAATAAAGGTGGGATTTACCTTGCTGCTTATGTTGTATGCCCAGCATTTTACATTGGAAAAACAGAGACCCCTGTGAAGTCCCTCCTCTGGGCCAGTAATCAAGAAGTCCCAATCCTCACCATTGACACCAGTGAGGGACATTCACTTGGAACAAAAATCGATACACACCATTTTTCCAGATGCAGCTCTCTGCACCAAGCACAACTTCCCTTAAGGGCACACAGGGAATACACACAGCCTTGGGGCTGGGTTTCCCCTCTCTCAAACCAGACCCCATATAAGACTCAACACTGTCACAGCTGTACAATTGAGTCCTCAGCCAAGTGTTCCAAGCGAAGTCCTGTAGCACCCTCAATATGAAACCAGTGCTCTGTGTCTTTGCTCCAAGTAGCTGATACACAGACTCTTTGATAATTGATTTTCACACAGACACACACACACACACACACACACACACACACACACACACACCTGGGAAAGCCTGGCACAGATTCACCAGCTATGCACCCAAAGCCCAGACTATAAGTTAGATACTGCTACCAAAACACTCCACAGCCAGCTCTTACAAGCATACCCAGTTATGAGTAAAACATAATACAAATACAAATGGTAGTGTTTGACCAATGCAGCAATGCTTTTCGGGAGCAATAACAGTGTCATCAAATAAATATAAGTACCCTCAATGGTTAAAATATGCTCTAAATGACCAGCCACAATTAAAAGTTTAAATATATTTAATAATAAATAATAAAAAAACATGAAAATACTAAATAACTATTTACAATAAAAACAAGAGTTTCCATCACAGGAAATATTAAAAATAACACAGATGGATAGATTCACACGGATACAGAAAAACAGTACTTAACTAATCTCACTCTATTTTCCTGACTGATTTAAAGAATTACTATTCACTGATTACTTACTAAAATAAGGTAAAATGAAGTGGGTGAGTGATCCTTCTTTGCAAAGTTTCAGAAACAGACTTTCCTGAGACTTCTGTCTCATCTAGTAGATACTGCCAGCCCAGCTAGCTGGAATTTTATAAATAGTTATATGTTATTGGTGAATATCAAAATGATTTATATACAATATTTGTGTTACATATGTATTAGAACTATATGTCATGTGTATATCAAACTGGTTTGTACAGACACGAGTGTTGAAAATGTATTTTATAAAGTGTTTGAAATACATCCACAGTGTGCCCTACTGGAAAATAACAGAAATGTACATGCACTATTGTAACTGTTTAAATGTATATATGTTAACAGTGGAAAATGGGATACAGGTGGTAACCTCAGTCTAGTAAATTTGAGAACAACTGAAATTAAATAACTTTATGGCAAGGCCATAAAAGATGGTATTTTTCAGTTTTCAATATAGCAAGAGACACAATATCTGTACTAGGAAACTTACTGTATTGTCTTTAGGGTGAAGTGATTACTACCTCTAAAAGTGTGAAGGAATGCAATTGTTTTATGACTTCCAGCATCTGCCAAAGATCTGCGGTCTATGTATTTTTACAATTAGATGCTAAACACTGCCAGCTTCCAGCAGTATGAGTTTCATCTGGGAACTAGAGTCAGATGACAAGAAATAATGTCATTCTGCAAGCTATCTCAGAAGTAATATTTTAGATATTAATTTGAGAAGTCTCTTAGTGCGACAGGGCAATCTGTATGCTGTCTTGGACATGACAACAACTAAAAGATCCATTCACCACATCTGCCTGGCTCTATTAATAAGTTCTTAGGTTATAATAACTCTCTTAAATCCAGTCATGAATATAGTGAAGCTTAGTTTAGATATTTTCTTTCTTTATTTGAGGCTGTCCTGCAATGTTGTTTTAAATATTTCCTGTGGTTTTGAATTGTGATGTCGCTGTGAATATATACTTAGTATGATTTTGTTCTTGTATTATTTGTTATTAAATATATTTAAACCATTCATTTTGGCTGACCTGTGTAGAAATATTTAAGTTTTGAGAGTACTTGCATATTTATCTGGTGACACTGTGTGGGCCACTCTTAATAGCCTTGCTCTTGGTCAAACTACCAGTTGTGTTAATATTAATACTACACAGAAAGATTGGATATCCTTTGTTAAGGGCCTTAAAGTAGCTAATGAGGAGTGACTGTTGGCAGTAATAACTACCATATAGTCTGGGCAGAAGGGGGCATAGCTATAGTAAACCTGTGCCAGTCTTTCCCAGGTGTGTGTGTGTATGCGTGTGTGCGTGTAAATGTGTGTGTGCGTGTGTATGTGTATGTGTGTGTAATCAGACCTCAAAGAGTGTGTGTGTCAGCTACTTGGGCAGGGACATGAAGTATTGGTTGGACAGAGAGGGTGATGGAGGTCTTGGACTGGTCACTCAGCTGACATCTCAACTCTATAGCTGTGCTGGTGGGAAGTCTTATTGGGGATCTGGAGAAAGGTAGAGGAACCAGCCCCAGACTGACTGTGGTCTCTGTGTGCTCATAAGGGAAACTGCACTGAAGTGCTGCGTGTGTACTTGTCATCCTCCCATTGTACATCCCCCACTGTTGCTAGTGGTGAGGACTGAGGCTACTTGAGTACTGACTGGCAGTGGTGAGGCATCACACTAGTATTAAAACATAATTTTGGTGCTGGATTACAAAATGACATCACATACATCTGGTCATCTGACTCTGGTTCCTACACTATCCCCTTTACTATAAGCTGAACCAGAATCTAGCACATATGTTTTACCATGCACACATGTAGAGCTTTGCTAAGATGTGTTATCGCATCTGAAAGCTATAAAACCATTTAAAAACTTCTACCCTTCCAGGGTAGCAATTAGTTCGCCCCTAAGGACAATACAGTAAGATTCCTAGTCCTGGTTTTCACAGACATTTTGTTTCTGGATGCAATCAGAACTGTAAGATACAATCTTTATGGCCTAAACCAAGTGATTTTATTTCAGACTATTTTTCAAAGTTAGCTGGACTGAGTTTAACCTCTTCTCTTCCAGTATCCTCTGTTACAATATATTCATTTTAACAGTTACAATACAGTCTGACATACAGGTGTATTTCTTTTCTGTCCAGCAGGACCCATTGTTGGTACTTTTTTAACATAAGCTGGTTTACAAATACATTTTCAACACAAGCACCTTTACAAATAAGTTTGATATACAAATGACATATAATTCTTTACTAAACTCCATCTATCTAAGCTGTCATATGTTACATATCCACTGCCTTACTTTTCCTGGCATAGCTTGCAATACCTCATATCATCACAACCCCCCCAAAAAAAATAACAGATTTACAAACATGCATGTAATAATAAGTGGGGTTCTGATACTAATGCTTTTGCAAAGCACAAAAAAGTGTGAGAACAGTACTTTTTCATTTTTTGTGTTAGAAGATGGTGACTTAGGTCCCTATGGTGGTGCATGAGAAACCCATATAGAGTAAAGGGAGTTATTTTGACAATTTATTGGGAGCAAATTTGGAACCAGGCTGAACAATTGCATTTCCATAAGCCCAGTTTTGAAATTAATGGCTGCTAGATTATGACAATGTTGCTCAATTTACTGTTTATTTTTAATTGATGTGCTTATATATACTGGTTGCAATATTCATTTCATTAGTTCTGTCGAAGTCTAAATGTGTTTGGA
>NC_056741.1:1822867998-1822890498 GCF_019279795.1 Protopterus annectens
CCTCAACATAAGCTGGATTTATCAAGCAGAGAATAATGTCATCTGCAAATAATGCTACTTTTTCTTGATTACCATACCAGTTACATCCTTTAATTTTTGAGTCTCTTATTTTCTTTGCCAGTGGCTCTAAGTGTAAAGCACATAACAAAGGAGTACAGGGGACACCATTGCCTGGTTCCAATCGTCTAAGAGGAACCCTCCCACCTTAACACATGACTCTGATCATTCATATAGCTTCCTGATTACCCCCATTATTCTATCAGGGAATGCAAATGTTACCACTGCCCTAGTCATAAAATCCCAGCTGACTCTTCTCTGCATCAAAACCCACCAATAGCCGGGTCTTCTTACATTCTGCTTCCTCTGGATCATCATTTCTATTAATGTTGTCAAATGTTTGCCTCCCCTCTACAAAACCACACTGATCCATATATATATATATATATATATATATTAGTTTTTGCAACATCTTAGCCATTCTCTTAGCAAGTATAGACATAAACACTTTATAATCACTGGCTAAAATTGAAATTGATTTATATGAAGCTAAGCTAGGTCTGCGGGGTCTTTACCATCATTGGATTGAACAGCCACCAAAGCTTTCTTCCAGGATGCTGGTATTGTCCCTCCTTTTAAGATAGTCCCTCCTAGCTTCCAAACTTAAATTAGAATATCATCTATTTCTAGGAAAAACTTTGATAATGAGATGTTACACTGAGGTCCCATCTGCTTGAGTTGGTGGTAGCTCAGGTGGATGTAAAAGATCCTACTGCACTTATCGAAAAGAGTAGGGTAAGTTTTCTGATGCCCTGGACAAATTTCCCCTAGTAGTAGAAATACCAGTTTGGGTTTTCCCTGTAGAGGGGCCACTAGCCTAGTGGGATTAACGCAGTCAACAAAGCATAGATAAATAAATAAAATAAATATTCATACATCACCATTTTTACCTCATCCCCTCCCTCCTTTATTAGCTATTAATTGTTGAGCCTCATCTTCCTCTAGCCTTGGAATAGTTGAGTGTTCCATAAACATTTCTATTTGTGCCTTTTCTTGTTTTTTCCATTCCTGTTTCATACAGACTTTCATAACATTTCTCAAATCTTTCTAATACCTCTATAGCCTCTCTGGTTATTTTTGTTGTGATAGGATCTGCAGGTATGGCAACACCCCCTTCTGATTTTTGTTACTTAGGTCACTGTGGTAATCGTTTTTGTGCTTTGGAGTTATTATCATCTATTTTATATCCTTTTTAAATGCATGCACATAATTAAAACATATCATTGTTTTCCATTTAGCACGGACTCCAGGGAGCCTTTTTCATGTCCAGACATGTTTCCCAAAGGTGAAGATCAAACTCTGTACCTTGTGTCCATAAGTTAAACAACTTAACCATTCAGCCAACACCCAACTCTCTTGAAAACGTGTTTTGTACTGATTGGTTCACAGATAAGTACATTAGGCTTGCACCATGGTCTCCCTGAATTTCCTGAGTTCCTTGTTTTGCATTGTTATTTGGCATATAGCTGTCAGCTTCTCTGCATTCTGTATTGTGGCACCCAAGCTGGTAGTATTTATTCTGTCTCTTTCATAGAGAGTTAAGTGAGGAATTCCTTATTAAATTTCATCTTTTCCCAGTCCTCACAGTACTCCCTCCCCTTCTTGATCAGTAGAATTCCCTTTTGTTTATCCTGTGCATGTTCATGTCATGAAGAATTCATCACTTCATTTATGGTAAGTTTTGATAAATTGTAAAGACAGTAAGTGGAACTGATGTTATGGAAACAAACAAACTACAAGGCTGTATGATCTCTTCTTCACCTTTTATTTCTTTTCTGTTTCTAAAGAATCTTTCCATGTCTCTCTCTATTCCATGTCATAATTTATTTTACTTTTTAACCACCTGTGGAATTTTTTTCTTGCCAAATCTTAACTCCTGTCTATCCACTTGTCCTTTCTTTTTAACTCAAAGGAGGACTATTTCCTTGTTGCCTCTTTAATCTCATTGCTGATTCACACCAGTACAAAGGTGTGTACTGGTTCATTGGCTTGTTCCATTCCAGTAGCATTTTCACAGCTGTTTGTAAACGTCTCTTATCTTTATCCATCTATAGTTTGTTTCTTGTACTAGAGGCAGAGTCAAGATTTTTGGAAATGCACATCAAATTCCCAAATGTAGCCCCAACAACTCCAAGTATAGCCCCTTCCCACCACAGATAATAAGAAGTTATGTACTCACCATAACGTTCCATGTGAGTTGTTCCATCTCGCCTTCATTCTTCACTGATGGGTTTGGAGCCGATCCCTCAGCTCCGACATGGTCGTTAGCAAGCTCAAGGTATACCAGTTGCTCGAGACCAACCCCCTTATCCCATAATGCACTGTTGGAATTACCTCAGATCTTGTTTGCTGTGTGTATCATATCCTTGTAAAAGGACTACTGTCCTAAGAGAGGGAAAAAGGAAGGAATTGAATTACCAGGGTGAGACCAGCGTCTAGGTCAACTGTCAGCCAGGTGGGGAATGGAGGGAGGGACGTGAGAATGAAGGCGAGATGGAACAACTCACATGGAACGTTATGGTGAGGACATAACTTCTTAATGTGAAGCTGTTCAATCTCGACGTTCATTCTTCACTGATGGCTAGCGTCCCTAGCGCCCTCAATCTTGGGTGGCTCACAGGAGTATATTCTTCAGGACTGTAGAACCAAAGGAAGCCCTGTCCCTGGAGGCCTTATCCACCTTGTAGTCCCTGGAGGCCTTATCCACCTTGTAATGAGTGATAAAGGTATGAGGCTTAGACCAAGTGGCTGCAGCACAGATGTTGTCAATGGGCAATTTGGCTTGAAATGCAGAGGATATAGAAACTGCTCTAGTTGAATGAGCTTTAATTCTGTGTAGTAAGGGCATATTAGCTGCTGAATAAACACAGGTGATACAATCAGATAGCCACTTAGAAAGGGTTGTTTTAGCCACTGGTCTACCTTTCCTGGCTTTAGAAAATGAAACAAATAGTTGGTCTGATATTCTCAAATCTTTTGTCCTATCCAAATAATATCTGAGCTGTCTATGAACGTCTAGTTTGTGCAGCATATACTCTAGTTTGCTGGAATGGTTGGGGAAGAAGACTGGCAATTCAATTACTTAATTGATATTACACTCAGAACAAACTTTAGGTAAAAAGGAAGGATTTGTCCTGAGAGATACTCTATCAGCATGAAAAATCATATAATGAGGTGTGATAGACAAGGCTTGAAGCTCTGACACTCTGCGGGCGGAAGTAATGGCCACTATAAAAATGGTTTTCCACGACAAATATTTGAGATCACAAGATGATGCAGTTTCAAACGGGGGAAGAATTATGCGAGACAGCATGAAATTCAGATTCCGGGGGAATAAGAAGTTTTTACTGGAGGCCTCATGTGAAAGGTCCCTTTAAGAAAAGCCTTGGATAGCTTGGGGGCCATAACATTTAGTCTGTCTACTCCAAGATGGAAATTAGATATGGCAGCTAACTGAATCCGAATTATAGCTTCTGCCGCTCCTTCATTAAAGATAAAAGTTAAGAATTCCAATATAGATGTCAAGGGAGCATGAAAAGGATCAATATTCTGTTTAGAAGCCCAAATGGAAAAATCTCTTCCACTTACTATGATATAATCTCCTGGTAGAAGCTTTGTGAGAAGACAAAAGGATTTGCCTCGTGTCATAAGAAAGGTTGTGAAGCCTGGCTATGTGGGGAACTGGAGCAGCCAAGCTTTCAGCTTCAGGGACTGCAATGAAGGGTGGAGATCCCCTGATGGATGCGTCAGATGGTCCGGAACTGGGTCCAGAATCCATGGATCCTCCAAGAGATGATGATAAAGAAATGGGAACCAAATCTGCCGAGGCCAATGGGGGGGCTACAAGAATAGTGGTCCTTCCCAAATCTTGGTATTAGCAGGATTGGAGGAAATGCATATAGGAGACCCAGGGGCCAATCGTGTACGAGTGCGTCTCTCTGGGTTGTCCCAGAGGGGGAATCAGGGCAAAGTAGCTTCTGCATTTGGTATTGATGTGACTGGCAAAAATGTCGCAGCAAGGCTGGCCCCATTTGCGGAAAATTCTGTCCATAATGCCCTGATTGAGGGACCACTCGTGTGGCAACAAAATTGCCCTGCTCAGTTTGTCTGCTATCATGTTGGATCTCCCTGGGATGTGCGTTGCCAACAGAAAGCGCTGGGATGACACAGCCCACTGCCAAACTCTGAGGGCTTCTCGGCAAAGAGGGTAAGACTTGGTCCCGCACTGTTTGTTCAAATACCAGACCACTGACATGCTGTCTGTCTGAATTGCAATTGTCCCTAGAGGAAGAGAGTCCTGAAAGTACTGCAACACCAGAAGTATTGCCCTCATCTCTAGAACATTGATATGCAGATGGGATTCTTGATCTGTCCATGTGCCTTAGGCAGTCTTTCCCTGAAAACCCCCCCTCACCCCACCCTATCAGGGAAGTCCGTGGTCACAGTGGCAATCGGCGGGGATAGTACAAATGGACATTCTATTGTGACATGAATCGACGTCAACCACCACTGAAGGTCTCTCTTGCAAGAATTTGTTATCATAATCATATGCTTCAGTGGAAGTTCCTGATAAGACCATTGAGTGAACAGTAGCCATTGAAGAATCCGCATATGCATCCTTGCTAATGGTATGGCTAAGATTGCTGCTGCCATCAAACCCAGTACTTTCAGACCTCTGCTGATGGAGCTCTGTCTTTCGACACCAGTGAGCTGACATGTTGGCGAAGAAGTGAGGCCCTCTTGAATGGTAGACGTAGAGTGGTGGTTGAAGTGTCTAACTCTGCCCCGATAAAAACGATATGCTGCGATGGTGACAACGCAGACTTTTCTAAGTTGACAGTAAAGTGGTTGCAGAGTGTCAGAGTGGATTCTCTTGCCCGAATTAGTTGATGCCTGCTGGTAGAGGTAAGGAGCCAATCATCTAGGTACGGAAACACCTGGAATCCTAGACGCCTCAGGTGAGCCGTGACCACTGCCATACATTTGGTGAACACTCTGGGGGCTGTAGTGAGACCAAAGGGCAGGGCTCGGAATTGATAGTGAATGTCTTCCAGCCAGAAACGCAGATGATCTCTGGATGGCCTGGCTATCTTTATGTGGTAGTATGCATCCTTGAGATCGATTGAGCACATCCAACTGTCTTTCCCTAAAAAGGGAAGTATGGACTGAAGCATGACCATCCAGAACTTCTCTCTCTTGACAAATTGGTTGAGTCTGCTGAGTTCCAAAATGGGTCTCCAGTCCCCTGTTTTCTTTGGAACCAAAAAGAATCTTGAGTAAGCTCCGAATCCTGTTTGGTCTGCTGGGACTGGCTGGATGACTCTTTTTCCTAGCAACCTGTGGACCTCTATAGTTGCTTGTTCCCTGTGACTGGGTGGAACGTCCGGGATTCTCCTGATGGAAGTGGGAAGAGAGGAGAACGGTATGAAATACTCTCTGGAAATGATACTTTGTACCCATTTGTCTTTTGTTATGTCCAGCCAGGCTTCTGTGTACAAAGATAAGCGACCCCCGACTACCTCCAGAGCAGGACAGTCGGGCCTCTGCTCAGGATCGCTGGTAGGGCTGACCAGAGAAATGATCTCTTTCACCCTGCTGTTGCAGAACCCCTCTGCCGTGAGGGCAGCATCTTCCATTATAACCTCTTCCTCTGCCCCTAGAGGGTTTTTCACCACATGTGTCCTGAAAGGCTCCTTGGGCTTTTCAAAACCACATCTTCACTCCCCTTTGGCCCTTGGGATAAGGCCGAGTAGGGGTGGAAAAATGGACTCCTACAGCAGACACAGTCTTTCCCTGTTGCTCACACCTGGTCAACGTTTCCTTTACTTTAGGCCCAAAGGGAGATGAGCCGTCAAACGGTGTGGGGTATTCACAAATGAAGACTTGAAAGGCTCCGTGAAGGAACACAGGCACATCCAGGAGTGTCTACAAAGGGCAACTCCTGTACCTGCCGCCCTACTCACACCATCAGCTGCATACGATATGAGACACATGGACGAGTTTACAATTGAATTTAGAGTAGCAAGCTGGGTGGCAACTTTGTCGGGAGCACCTGTAGCTACCGTATCCTGAAGAGTATCTCCTAACTCCCTAAGGAGATCTCTCTGCAGTCTGGTAAAATGGGTCAAATAGTTCAGTGATCTAAGTGTGAAAGTCACTGAACTAAACATGCGTTTTCCATATCTATCCATAATCCTAGACTCTCTGTTAGGAGGATGGATAGACAAGGACGTCTCAGACATTTCCTTTTTGGTGGCTGCCACCACCACCATGGCATCAACAGGGACTCCCTTGGTCAAAAAGGACTTATCTATGGGGGCAGAAATGAACTTGTTAGGCCTCCTAGGGACAGGTTCCATAGATTCCGGTGACTCCCATGCCCTACGAGAGACCAGGTCCATAAACTCATCACAGGGCGGAGACACGGAAGGTTGAGAACCGAAAGCCTTCAGGAGAACTGACTCATCCTCAATAGGGTTTTTGGAATGCCAATCACTCAACTGCCTAAGGATCTCAAGTATATCTGCAAAGGAGATATCCTCAGAGGGAATTGGGGGGACCCTTCTGACTTATCTTAGTCAGTGTCAGATGTCAGAGACTCCTGTGGGGAGTCCAGGTGCCTCCTCTTGCACACTCTCTTTCTGGGAACCTCCTCAGTGGGAACGTCCGGGGAAGTCTCAGAAGAGCAGGGAGCGCCCAGTGGGGCTACCTGAGGCTCAGGGTCTCTATGCTTGGAGCCGATGAAAACAGAAGCATACACAGGCACCTTAGGGGAAGAAGAGACCAATCCTGATGTCGAGGAAGTCTTAGGAGACAATACTCGCCTCATGGCTTCAGTGGCATCATGGCTCCGATGGGAAGGAGTCGAAGGACCTGAAGGAACCTCAAGCCCCTCCCGCACCGAGGCCGTGGGCTCCGAGCCCGAGGTAGGAGCCGAGCTCATCTGAGCTGAAGCCCCGAGAGGAAGAGTCGGCACTGACAAGGAGAATGTCGGCTCTTATAGTCCCCGGTCGGCACTGAGGACGTCCGAGCAGATGGAAATGACAACATTGGAACGGGTGTCAGCTTCAAGCACTCTTCGATCATCAGGTTAGACTCCTCCGGCTCCGAAAGCCCAGTACGACTCGGAGGAGGAGCAGTCAATTCCGGGGTAATGGTCTTCGGTTCTGACGCTAGGGTCGGAGCCGACAGCAATTTAGCTAGGCCTGGTGCAATTAACAGCTTCTGTATGAGTCAGTCCATGTTCAGATCAGAAAGACTAACAGAGGACCTAGACGAGTGCACCGACAGTGCAGACTGGAGAATAGGAGACGATGGCAACTCTGATACCGGCTGCAGAACAGTGGACCGGATCCGAGAAGAAGGGACACTTGCCTCCGAGAACTTTGGAGCCAATGACCCAGCATCCTCACGCTTCTTAGATTTTTTTGTGGCTTTTGAGTTTCCTGAGGATTGGGAAGAATGAGAGGACTTACTGACCCCATCCTGGTCACTCAACGCCTCAACAAAAGGGTGTTTTAGTAAACCCCTGGCCACTAATTTCCTCTTCATTTCTAATGTAACCCTGGAAGAAAAGGAGTGACATATGCTGCATGACTCTTGCAAGTGAAGAGCTCCTAGACAGTATACACATTGCACATGAGTATCAGTAACGGACAACTTTTGTCCACAATCTGGGCATTTTTTGAACCCAGACTTTGGATGCTTTTGTTTTTCATAGATTCATAGATTAGTACTACGCTAACTGCCCTTGCGAGCTATTTTAAGCCTAGCCAATTATCCCCTGTGAGACTCAAACCCTGCATCTTGTGTTTGTAAGGCAAACACCTTAACCATTATTTGACATGTCTTTTTCCTCAGACATGTCAAATAACTAAAACCACTATCCACAATAATAAAGCCAAAGGCTAGCTAGTAGTGATAGGAACACAACCACCAATAAACACTGAAACAATGGCCCAAAAGAAAAGGGGGCCAAAAATTAGCTAAATAGTATTAAGCACTCAAACTAGTACTAAAACCTCTAATCTAACTACCAATACACACTACTACCAGAAGTAGACCAACATGAGGCCACTATGAAAAACACACCAAATATAGTATTAACAGGGAAGGGGGCTATAAAAACTACCCTAACAAGTGAACTATAAGTATATATTTTTCTAATAGAAGAAAAGACAGAAAACTTGTGATTTTTTTGAATAATCTATGAAGATTTAGGCTCGTGCAAGCTGGAACCACCAAGATCCGTGCCGCGGCAAACTAGATCTGAGGTAATTCCAGCAGTGCATTATGGGATAAGGGGCCTGGTCTCGAGCAACTGGTAAACCTTGAGCTTGCTAACGGCCGTGTCAGAGCCGAGGGATCGGCTCCGAACCCATCAGTGAAGAATGAACATCGAGATTGAACAACTTCACATTGCATGTTTTTGGACAGCATAACTTTTCAGTATTGAAAAAAATCCTAAATGACAGGTTTAAATAAAAAAAAAAAAATCTGTTTAGCCAACCAAGCACAGAAGGGGGAAAATCCATTCAACCAAATATATAACTTACTGCAATTAATATTCCAGGGATTTTTTTTTTGAAGTAATAGCACATCTCATTGTACAAAATAAATAAATATTTTTTTAAAAAGGATGGATTGTAACATACAAGGCTTATGCCTATACCTGCCTCCAGATGGGTCTATATGAAGTTATCGAATGGACTAAATAGCGAATGCTATTTACTCGATCCGATACTGTCGAAATGGCAAAATAGCGAAGTCATGGAACATCAAATTTTTTTCCCAGGGAAAAAAATTGGTGGGCCGTTCTCGGGACTTTGCCATTTCCTCCACTATGGTGCGATCTCGGAGTTGGTATATTTAAGTAGGGGTGGTGTGGGGGGCACAGCCCCCCATATGGGGGGTGTGGGGGGGAGAAGCCCCCCAACTTAAATTTGTGTTTAAGTTTATTTTTTTTTAAGGAGCAGCAAATTTTTTCCCTGGGAAAAAATTTGCTGTTCTGTTTGTTCGATATTTTGTTGTTTCGATATTATCGGTACGATGAAATAGCGTTCGCTATTTACATCGTACAATAATATCATATAGACGCCCGCCAGATACTGTCTCAATCCAAGGTTCCCCTAGTGTTCTATAGTCTGCAAATACACAGTCTTAAACTTCACTTTTGATAGCTTGCCTGTTTCCTCCCCTTCTTCATGGTCAGGAAAACAGTGGTATAAGCACACTGGTCAAAGGCACATTTACTTCTTGTTCAGGAACTCCCTCATCTTTGATAAATATGGCATTTATTGCCTCACCCCTTCTTGTATGTGCCTGCATTAGCTGAGCAAAAGCCTTTGGTGTAGTACTTCTGCCATTTCATTCCCTCCTGCCAATATGGCTATAGGAATAACAGTCTACTTCTAGGAGGCTGAAATCTAATGCCTTCCTGTCTCAGTACCTTCTTATTTCCTTAACATGTCTGCTAGGCTGATAACTTTTAACAGTCATTGAAGACCACCTGCTATTTTATCCTCGACTATCTGACATTTTATGAACTGCAGAATTTAATCTACTACAATTTACATATTGTTTCCTTTCTGTTCTGTCTGAGATACCAGTTCCCCAGAATTCTCATATAGATTCATATATGTTTATTAGGGGAATGACCCAGGGGCCCTTTCTAAGCCTATCCAAGTTTTCCCAAAAAAATAATGATGTCCTGTAACCAAACAGGACACCGAGGGCCAGGCATTTATAAGCTACCTCTGTCCATAAAGGAAATGGGTGCCAGGCTGGGTGTAAATGTCCTTTTCCCCATCCACTGGTCTAGATTGTGCTTAAACCGTCAAAGTTTTAACATGTGAAACATGTTTTTATCATTCACCCAGGTGTTTGTAAGACCTACACAGTACTGGTAATTAGAAAACATAAATAAAAACCAGAGAAACAACAATTCAAAGGGCAAATGAAGAACACTTTCAAAGCTCACATATTGGCCAAGTGCGCTCCTTAGCAGAAGACGTGATGGGTATTTAGTTGTTATACCTTGTTTCATCAAGACCCAATAAAATGAACTTATTTAAGCAAATTGGATCAATATTACGGAAACTATAACCTACCCTGAAGTTGTTTGACTTCAGCTTTGATTACATTAATCAAGAGGGCACCGAAGCTGAAGCCTTCTTTATGTGTGCTCGCATGTCTGTGTGTGTTGTGGGGTGGACAACAAATAAAACATCTCTTCTTATTTGATTTGGTTAACTGAAAGAGCAGCATTAAGTGAACATGTACAGAACAACCAATGGGAAAGTCTATAAGTCAGGAAATAAGGAGAAGCTGACCTAAAAGAAAAAAGAAACCAAAGAATCAGCCTGCAAGTTGATATGGCAGAGACAATGATACAAAGGCTCTTACCTGCCAGCAGTGACTGGTAAATACAGGTGTAGATAGATATGCAGCAGTGTAGTTACTTCAACATAAAGGCAGAATGATTTACTTTGCTTCTGTCAATCAGATTCCTCATATTGGCCATTTCAGTCCTTGCTAAAGACTGACTCAGCATGGTGGCAGCCCTTCTGTGTATTGTGTAGCTAGGCTATTTGTGATCCTGTGGTACTAGGCTACAAATAGTCTACAAGATCAATAGTCTTGTATTAACCTATAAACCATTTCCATCTGCATTCAACAACATACAGTCATAACCATAGTGGTTGTATTCTTTTTTTTTTCTTCAATATTTTTATTAGTTTTTTAATCATATAACAATAATAAAACAATTATTTATTTATTATTTATTTATTTTACATCTGTTGCCCGGGAATGTCTGACTGAGCAAAAGCCCTTTTTCAGCAGAGTCCTGAGGAGAAAAGCTCCAGGAAATACAAATTATAAAGTGGAGTTAAATATAAGCCCTTCAGTAATAACATATTGTTCATGAAAGTAAGAAGACAAGGTTCAGTAAAGTAAGAAAAACAAACATAGTACATTATTACAATTTATGATACAGAATGCATGGGGACATTACATAAAAACAATTGCAATAATTTCATACAATTTCCTTTTTTTTCTTTTTTTTACCAAGCAGTGTCTTTATTTGTGATTACTTAGTAGAAAATAGAGGATGGTTAGGAGGAAACAGTGGAGAGAGAGGAGAAAGAAGGTAATAATGTAATTAATATAGCAATAACCCATGCCTGGTGTGGTTTGGTCATGAGGGCAAAGCCCGAGTGGCCAAACAAAGACAACTGTGGGTAAATCCAGCATTACCCACACCCAGAAGTAGGTTATTGCTATTATACAATGACATTACTTAAGAAAAAAAATAATTACTTTTCTTAAATATTGGCATTGTATAATGCCTCCTTGCTGCCCTTCCGCAGCTGTCTGGTATTCTGTGGCAGTTCTGCTGTACTGCACATGCATATGCTTACGCAGTACATCAGAGCTGTGGGTGGAAGCAACGGAGAAAGCAAGATCTCTGTTGCTTTTTACAAAGTGTCTCGCTATGGAGTGTAACATAACGAGACAGCTTTAAAAAAAGCAACGGAGAAAGCAAGATCTCCATTGCTTTTTACAAAGCATCTTGCTATGTTAAAGGAGTTTAACATAGCGAGACACCTTTAACAAAAGCAAATGAGAAAGGAAGATCTCAATTGCTTTTTTTAAAGCTGTCTCGCTATGTTAAACTCCTTTAACATAGCAAGACGCTTTGTAAAAAGCAACAGACATCTTGCCGTTGCTGTAAAAAAGACTTATACTAATGGAAAAAGTCCAGGTGACCGGACCTTTTTCCATTAGTATAAGTCTGATTTACAACATGCACGCTGACCAATCAGCATGCACGTTTTGGAATATTAATGGAGGGGGGGTCGTTGTATAATATAAAATACAATATATTAAGTATGATAAATTATGGTATACAAAGTGATTAAAAGAAATAAGTATATATAAAAATAAAGAATTAATAACATTCGAAAACACTATAAACTATTTACATAGGCATCTTGTCAGAATAATTTCTATCTAAATCTTGAATAAATCATGTTAAGAAATATTGTCTATTTTCTCCAAGATTTCCATTATTGTATTCCAGTTATTGTAATATGATGTGATTCTGTTAGATCTGTCTTTTAAGGTGTTGATTTTTATTTGAGCAACATTCAAGGTGAGATTCTTAAATTTACTGAAAGAAGGAGAAGATGTCTTTTTCCAGTTAATAGTAATAGTCTTTCGAGCAATAGCTAACAGTGACCAAAGTAATACAAATCTTTTCTTTGGAACACATCTTGGTATGGGAGTGTTAAATAAGACCAATGATTTAGTTAGTTGGAAGTTATCATTGAAGAGTCTGAAAAAAGTAGCTGATATTATTCCAATATACCTTAAGACTTTTACACTCATAAAAAAAATGTTGCCAGCCAGCTTTTAGCTTTACTTGACATCTCCAACATAAATCTTCTTTTGCAAACATCAAGACTAATTTACGTGGTGTATAAAAACTTCTGTGTAAAAAATCTCCAGGTAAACAATTGCCAGTGAAGTGATAGTGTGGTGTGTTTTGAAGATTTAAGAATTAATTTTTTGTCGTCTTCAGATGGAAGCTGACCATTTACTAAAGTAAAATAGTTCCAATAAGTTTTTTATGGAGTACTTAAGTTTTTTTTTGTTTTTTTTTTTTTGCAATTTTACAAATATTAGATAAATAATCATTTCCTTGATAAGGGTGATTACAGGTAAATGTAATGTATTCAATAATTTTAGTTATGCCATGTCTAGTTGACATTTGCATTAATTCTATTATATTTTTAAGAAATTGCCTTAAGGATTGTAAAGTTAACCACATTTCTCTATCTATATTGAATTTGTCTGTAAGTGGTTAATAGATAAGACCGAACCTTGATCCATTATTTGATGCTAAAATATTAAGTTCCTCTTTTTCAGAGTATGGTTGGGAGGGTGGCCTAATAGTTAAGGTGTTTGCCTTACAAAAACACAGTGCAGAGTTTGAGTCTCACAAGGGATAATTGGCTAGGCTTAAAATGGCTCGCAAGGGCAT
The DNA here is from genome assembly GCF_019279795.1 of Protopterus annectens. Classification (NCBI taxonomy): domain Eukaryota; kingdom Metazoa; phylum Chordata; order Ceratodontiformes; family Protopteridae; genus Protopterus; species Protopterus annectens. Next base: position 1,822,881,101 of record NC_056741.1, read on the forward strand.
TTAGCTTAGTACTAATCTATGAACCTATGAACCTATACATCTTATGAATTTGAAAAGTTTCAAGATTATTAAGTGTTAAAGCAAGGGGAAAGAGAAGAAAGAACCAAGAATTAATATTGGAAGCAAGAAAGAGAAACTCTCCTGTGACTGCCAAAGGTGGTTTCAAAAACTAAGCAAAAGATCTGTGTAAAAACTGAAACACACCACCACAGGCTACTAAAAATTATGCTCATAATAAAATAAAAACTTTAATTGTTAAAACTTAAAATGAGACGTAAAGCAATAGAACAAAGCCCTTATTGATTTGTATATGATAAGCGCTTTTGGCTAAAAGACTTCCTCAGATCATAAATAATCAGGTTCCACAGGGCTAAGATGAATGAATGAAGCACCAATCATGTGGCTAAATCCAAACCAACACCTTTTTTCAAACCAATGAGTTCACAGCCAATCAGAGACATTGAAGGAAACACAACTCCAAGTTGCCAAATAAAGACAACTTCCTTGAAGAAACAGCACATACCAGGCTAAGGCAGCTTTGTCAAAACTAATCAATGTTGGTGTTACTTCAGTTTTTTCTTCCCCAGTAAATACTTAGAATTTATGTAACTACATAGGGCTTGTATAAATAACATCAGTCCTTTTTGAATGAAACTTAACAAAAGACCTAAATGGTTACCTAATCTAATTTATCTAATGGAGCTAATGGAGTCAGTGCTAGGCTACAGTGCATCAGTCTGCATGTTGCTACTTAAATAATATTATGCAGTTATTAAGGCAATCAGAGATTTGAATATGTAATTTCTATTATCTCCCCTGTTTAAAACTGACTTGTAATCCCACCTATTTACTTAAGATGTGTCACTCATTCTGTCCCACTTTGTAATTGCTTTCTCTATGCCTCCTCCTTCATCATCTAGTCAATGTTACTTCATTCCCAGTTTAAACTTTTATTTTACTTCATTGTTGTACTTGCTGGCTGTGTAAAATTATTCTGCAGTAAAAACAGATTTGTAAAATAAGCAGGGAGTTGTGGAAATAAATGTGTGGGTGAGTCAGGAGTTTTAAAGTATTAAAATCCTCAGTATGTGTTTTCCAAAAGTCTAGCTTGCTATAATTTCAAACATATTAAGATCATTGTTGCTATTCTTGTTGTATTACTCTGTTAGTCGTTAGTGGATCATATGTATCAGTATAGACAAATTATCTTCTTAAAAGTGATGGCTTAATTTTATTTCTTGGGTTTTGTTGAAAATCCGGGAGAGGTGTCCTTTTGTTTTGCTTTAATGCAATTTGGCCCTGCGCTGGAGTCATTTCAAGTTTATTTGACCTCTTGACTGAGGTCATTTCCAGGTGAACAAGATGTCAGATATGAGTTACAAGGTCCCAGCCAGCCATGCGGATCATCAACAGGAAGGATCTCCGCTATGCAACAAGTGCTTTGCGAGCTCTGTGGAAATGGGGACTGCAAAGGAGAAGAAAAAGTGAAGAAACAATATGAGTCTCACACCAAGGAGTTTAACAGTTAATATAGTAGGCTATGATATGCAGCCATAGAGATATATATGGGTTGCTGCCCATCCAAGGGAAAATCCAAAAACCTAAAGAAACACTAGACTCAGCACACACTGCAGGCAAACAGCCCATCCACAACACGGCACCCCCACCTTTCAGCAAATCAATCAAAATGAAAAAAAAAAGAAACTGCTTCCCAAGGTCCAAACCATCTATCACATCAAAGTAAGGACAGTAGGAATACGAACGTCTGCCAGAACAGCACACATCCCAAGTCTGAGCAACTCTCAGTATCCAATGTGCTCAGGCATAAGAAAAGCACTGCATGGGTGAAAGAAATCCTAAAGGTGCTAAAGACATAACAGTAATCTAAGGAGTCAGGAATAAGCCATGTGTGATGCCCATGCACTGGCCCAGCAATCAAGAAGCCTCAGTCCTCACCACTAACACCAGTGAGGGGCATCCATATAGCAAACTATAATAAATACACACACAGTAAAGTACAAATTCCCTCAAGAGCATGCAGAGATCATAGCCAGTCTGGGGCTGATTTCTCCCTTTCTCTCCAGACCCACAATAAGACTCCCCACTGGCACAGCTATAGGGTCCAGATCTCAGCCTAGAGGGCAGGCTAAAGCCTCCAGCACCCTCTCTGTCCAACCAGTGCTTCTTGTCCCTGCTCAAGTAGCTGACACACACAGACTTTGAGATAAGAGTTATATACAACCACACAGAAACTGCTGGGGAAGGCTAGCACAGGTTCTCCAGCTGTGCCCCTTTTACTCAGACTATATGGTAGTACCACTTTCCACCACCCACTAATATTTATCAGCTACTAAAAAGGCCCTTAACAAAGGGTGTCCAATTATTACTGTGCAATATTATTATCAAAATGGTAAGTGTAACTGAACAGTCAAGGCTTATTGGAGTGGCTTTGCACAATATCACTAAATACATGCAATGTACTCTTAGAGCTTTAATTATGTCTACACAAAACAGCCACAGTTGAAAGGTTTACAAATATTTAATAATAAATAATAAAAACACAACACAATACTTCTTACTACACAGTGCTAGTCAAGAGTTCAGAGATCACATAGAAATACTTAAAATAATACAGTAGAAAGTTAGTCAAATTATCTCCTTCAGTTTTCTCAGGAAAACCATAGATTTGAAGATTATTCCTTCTGGATCTATTTTCCAGATCATCCAGTTTATTTAGTAAATAAATGTTTTGTTTTAGTAGAAATTCTGTTTGATGTTCTTCCTCGGAAAGTCTACTATCAATGTCACTAAGGGATTGTTCCATGACTGAAATCTGAGATTTTTGTTGCATGATAATTTCTTGTAGCTGTTCCAGTTGTTGAGTGCACTTATCTTTAAATGAGTCCAGTTTGTTGCCCATTTTATCAATTTTTAGTGATAAATCCTAGATATTGGACAGTAGACAATGTAGTTCCTTTTTAAGACAAAACTCTTGTGTAGAGGTTTTTGTGTGACTCATTCTGAAGAGCTGATAGAATTTTACTTATCCAGTTGAAAATGACAGGAATTTTTAAACTTCAATGATAACATTTTTCCATAGATTTTCTAAGGTATTAGCTGTAGTTTGCTGCCACAATACTCATTGAAATATCATTTATGAAAGTAAATTCTTGTCAGAAATAGATTTTAGGTCAGAGAGCTTAAGAAATAAGCTGCTACCAAGTCAGGATCTTGGCCACCCCCCCCTCAAAGTGGTTGTATTCAACAACAGAAGATGGTGATATCAGAACACCTACTCTCTGTTAATTCTTCCATTCCTCCCTCCTTGGTAGGCATACTACCAGTCATTGTCAAGAATCCAACCTTTGACTGAGGCTAAAATGTATTTTACCCAGTTAACTAAAATTTAAAAACATAAGAGCACATTTCTGTTCATCTGTTCATCCTGAAATCTCACATCCACCTATACTCTCACTATTCTCCTATATACTGTTACACCATTACTTACGCTATACCCTCCGCTCTTACTGACGTTACTTCTACCTGTTACACTATATAGTCACCTACCCCTCCCTCACTACTCTCATCTTCAACTCTCCTAATACTTTTCTTCTTTTCACTATGTTACAATCTGCCTGGACATAGAAACCTATGTATTTTAGCTTTTTAATTGTCCTGACTTGCTTGTTTATATTAGAGAACAGAAAGTCCATATTAGTACTGAAGGATAACAAAGTATCAAACCAGAATCCTGGAAAGCAAAAGTTTTGCATGCGCTCAGTAATTATGTTCTGTGGGCCAAGGATGAACCTGTTAGCATTTACCAAAGATGGAACAGAATCATGTGTATGAAAGTGAATTGTACAGCATAAATATATAACAAATTTCATAGATAAATGCAAGAGCAACACTCATGCACAGCCACATAGCTGTGTTTGCACTACTGGAAATGCTGAGTAACTGCAGTAATACCTATATAACTGAAGTCCTCAGCCCAACAGCATATAACCTAGAAAAAAAATATTAATGAACACTGGTGATGCATGCTAGAAACAAATGTAGGAATAATTTTAGTACAAATCAGTATATATACATGTGAAATGCTGTACAGCAAAATGAGTCCAAAGTATGGCACCACAGCAATGACAAAATGACGAAAATACATATAAAATGATGTTTCATACATTATAAAAACTCCACAGACTGTAACTTTACAGCCATCCAAACTACAAATAAATGAAACTACACTATTCCCCTGTCTTTCAATGACCATCAAATCACTCTGGTTGCCTTAATGGTCCATTTCTTCTCTTTCAGTCACTAGAGACAAGGGTCATAGGTTCATAGGTTCATACTAGGCTATCTGCCCTAGGGCATTTATAAGCCTAGCCAGAATGAGTTTGGCTTTCACCACCCATTTTAAATTTATTTTGCTATGCCCTTTTTCGAGGTTAGTATACTGTGCCTCTGTCTAACAGTGACACAGAAGTGATACCCGGGGTAAACCTACGATCTCCCATCCACTCATCAAGATTCCTCTTGAAGAGAGTCAATGAGGGACTCTGCCTAACCTGGACTGGGATTTTATTCCAGAGTGAAGGGAGCCTCTGGGTTATGAATCTGTCCCTCCAGCATGTCCTATTTATTTCAGTGCTGAGGTTCAAGTCTCTTGAGCTCGTAGCTCAATGGGATTTGGATTTTCTGAGGTGCAGCATGTCCATTAATTCCGGGTTGGACATGGCTTTATACGTCAGGCACAGATCGCCTCTGAACAGGCGGTATGCCACTGAGTAGAGCTGGAGTTTCTTTAACCGGGCAGCATATGGCATCTGTCTGAGCCCTTTGATCCTCTTGGTGAGGTACTTTTGGGGTCTTTCCAGTTGCTGCAGGTGTCTGGTAAGGTACATCCCAAAAGGGGCATTGTACTCAATTATGGGCCTGATGAGGGATGAATAAAGAGGCACGATGACCTCCCCTGATCTAGATGTGAATCCCTTCATGATTAGGTGGGCTATATAAAATGTTTTTCTAATCACTTTGGCCACGTGGTTGTCAAATGAGAGATTGCTATCAACTTGGGTCCCCAGGTCCCTAATTACTTCTTCTGTACTTAATGAATTACCACATATGTGGTAATTTGTGGGCACTTTGTTTTTGCCAAAGTGGATGACTATACACTTTTTGGCATTTAGCTTGAGGCCATGGCTCTGGCACCAGTTGTCTGTTTCTATGAGGCCCTTTTGGAGGATGCTTGTGTCGGCTGGAGAGTCGATTATGGTGCCCAGTTTGCAGTCATCTGCAAACTTGGTCAGCCACAGTCCTTCCATGTTGGCCTGTACCTCCGAGAAATATATACCGAACAAGAGAGGTCCCGGGACTGAGCCTTGTGGGACACCACTTGTAACTGGTTTGGAGTCTGACATGGCTCCAGCAATTCTAACCATGTGGGTTCTGTCCTTGAGCCAGTTTGCAATCCATCTAGTGACATAGGGGTTTATATTTAAGCTGGTGAGCTTATCTATAATGCCCGAGTGGGGTATTGTATCGAAGGCTTTTGCGAGGTCCAGGTAGGCTGTGTGGACCACCTTCCCCTCGTCAATGGCCTTGGTGACAGTTTCAAAGAAATCAACCAGGTTTAAGAGGCAGGATCTGCCCTTAACAAAGCCAAACTGGGTAGGATCCAGTGTTTGTAGGTCCCCAATATCTTTATTTATGAGGTCCATGATGATCCTTTCCATAGCTTTGCAGACCAAGCTAGTCAGGCTTATGGGGCGATAGTTTCCAGGATCCGTTGAGGCACCACCTTTATGGAGAGGGACCACTGTTGCTGTACGCCACTCTTTGGGCACATATTCTGTAGTAAGGCTGAGATTGAACAGTAGTTTTATGTTTGGGTTTAGCTCTTCTTGGAGTTCATGTAGGATGCAGCCTGGGACACCATCTGGTCCCACTGATGCTGTGTTTTTTGCTTTGGAGAGGGCGGCTCTTACCTGAGCATCTGAGATGTCAAGGGGGCAGCACTCTGCTGGGATAGATATTTGCCCTTTGGTGGGGAGGGAGAAGTTTGCGCTGAACCTGTCAGCTAGGATGGTGGCAATGTCTGTGGGTTCGGTGTATTTTTTGTCATTTTGGACTAATTCTGAGCATATCTGGGAATTACCACCCAGGTTCCTAACATAACTAAAGAAAGTCTTGTGATTATCCTTAGTGTCCTGTGCAATTTTTCTCTCGAAGCTGGCCTTAGACAATTTTATGTGTGCCCGTAGTTTTTGCTAATACTGATCAGTGATGCCTTCCCTTTTTGGGATTTTGCTCTATCATTTAGTAGCTTCCTCCTTCTATTGTATAATTTGTTTATGGATGGGGTCCACCAGACAGGACGTCTGCCTTTGGAGGATTGGGTCTTGGTTTTATTTGGGATCGCATGATCCATGCATTCCTGAAGGTGTTCATAGAATGCGTTTATAAAGGATTCTGTGGTCTGGGCTGTATTTTCCACAGGCCCGGGGCTTTGAAGGATTCCACCTCAGTTTTGAGGAGTGTGAAATTTGCTTTAGAGAAGTTTTTCACTGTGGTTTTCTGGGCAGTGGGTGGGGTCGGGATGTGAATATCCAGTGAGATTAGTTTATGGTCTGATCTTACCAGTGAGGGATACACTTCTGGTCTGGAGCATAGAGTCCCCATGTTGGTGATGATCAGGTCCAGTATGTTTTCCCCTCTTGTGGGAGTGGTAACAAGTTGTTCCATAGCATTTGAGTTTATAAATTCTAGGAACCTTTGGGCTAGGGTGTTGGAGCTAGAGTAATGCTCCCAGTCTATGTTTGGGTAGTTGAAGTCGCCCAATATAATGGTGTTTGGAGAGACCTTCATATTTTCCAGTGTTCTCAGGAAGGCCGAGTGGGGTTCCTGGGTTTGGGAGGGTGGTCTGTAGCAGGCTATAAACTGGAAGGCAGTTTTACCCACTGTTAGTTGCACATGGATAGTCTCTGATGCTTCGTGCTTTGCCACCAACCTGGAGGTGTGGGTATCTTTGATGAATATCGATACTCCCCCTCCTTTTGTGGTTCGGTCCAAGTTTTGGGGCCGAAAAGCATGGTATGAGGTATAACCTGGTAGTGCTGGGGTGCTCTTCGGAGCCCTGAACCAGGTTTCTGTTACTGCACAGATATCGATGTTCTCCATTCTAAGGAGAGTTTCGAGTGCATGCATCTTGAGGTTTAGACTTCTGGCGTTGAGTAGCATTACTCTTAGTTTCTTATCCCTTGTGATACCTATGGAGGTGGGTTTGTCTTTGAGCCTTGCCTAAAAGGCACTATGGGGTAGCAAGAGCCTTTGCCAATATCCGAAAGCCCAGGGGTGACAGGTGCAAGCCGTCCCTAGCGAAGCATCGTGGCTTGTCGAGCATATCATCCCAAGCTGACAGGCATTGGATCCCCTTTGAATGACACCAGTACTTAAGCCAATTGTTGAAATTGATCATCTTGTCTTCATATTGTGGCATCATTCTTGGTGAGGGTAAGATGCTACTCAAGGTCAGGGTCATACCGGCCTGGGCTACATGCTCAGAGAGCTCCTTTCTGTCTCTTTTCATGTAGTCCAGGGAGGTACGTCTCAGGTCATTCACACCAGCTTGGACAATGACTGAGTCATATTTGTACTTGCCTTGGAGTGACCTGAGTGCTTGTGTTATGTGGCGGATCCTAGCGCCCGACAGGCTGCTCACCATGACCCTCTCCTTGTTCAGCCTGGTGAGTGGGACGTCAGTGTGCCTGACGATAGAATCACCTATTACAAGTATATCAGGTGTGTTGTTTAGTCTTAAGGGCTGTGACTGTTTGGCACACTGGCTTTGTGAGATATGTGTTGCACGTGTTTTGTTTTGGGGTAGCGGATGTTTGGGTGTCTGCTTTGGAGGTCTCTGCTGCTTCGGCAGATCTTTATTTAGAGCCTCCGAGTATGTTTTTGTGTGATTATGTGTTTGGCTTGCTGTCGTGGTAGGTCTATGTGAGACTGGAATTGTAGTGAGTGTGGTTTCCTTCTCCTCCTGACTGGTTATGCCAGTACTGAGTTGAGAGAGCTTAGCCTCCAGTTTGGCTATATGGTTGCATCTCTCACATGTGTTGGAATTTGTTGGGAGGAGGAGAGGGTTGTCTGTGTGCATGAGGCAGTTGTAACATTGCCTCAAGATTCCCAGATTCACCAGCTGGACTGGACAGGAGATTGACAACTGACCTTTGGACATGCTAGAATAATATTGGGAATTTCTTAATAATTGAAAACCAGGGCCAGTGGGGAGTGAGGGTGTAGTGCTTTTAATTTTAGTGCTGACTTATATAATTGCTTTAGTGAGCAAGTGCCAGGTAACTTAAGTGCAATGTGTTACAGGTAACTTAAATGCAAAAACGACAAACAGTAACTTTCTTTCAAGTGAAACAAGGAAATAAGTACAGTAAGCAATGCAGATATCACTAGTGATCCACAGAAGTGCTGAGAAGCCGCGTATTAGGTGGAATTAGCATTCCAGGGAAATAACAAGCAAACAAACAACAAGCATATAAACAAAGCTAGATTCAGCAGGCCTGGATCTAGTCTATGCTACAGCAAACAAGGTGTACCAATTTCAGTAAGATACAGTTCAAATATTCAGGCACTATAAACCTTTAACCAGAAATTCCCAGCTCAGAAGGGCAGAGTCCAGCCTCTTCTCCCACAAGAGTGCAGACCACAAACCTTCTTAATGTAAAATAACTGGCCTGAAGCCCAAGTGCTTAAACCAGAACTAATACACTTTAAGAATAACAGACACTGGGCTCTCAATCAGCAGTTCCCAACTTAGAAGGATGAAAGCTACCTGTCCTGCCACCACAGTGCATGCCACAAACCTTCCTAATGTAAAACAACTGGTCTGAAGCCCAAGTGCTTAATCCAAAAGACTTAGAATGATAGCTACACTTTAATCAAGTTACTACCAAGCAGTAATAAATACAACTGAATACTTTAGAGAATGCCTGGATTAGTGCTCAAGTTACACAAACAAAGCTAGATCCAGCAGGCCCGAATCCAGTCTATGCCACAGCAAACAAGGCGCACCAACTTCAGTAAGAAGCAGTTCAGATATGAATGCACTATAAGCCTTCAACCAGAAATTCCCAGCTCAGAAGGGCAGACTCCAGCCTCTCCTCCCACAAGAGTGCAGACCACGAACCCTCTTAATGTAAAATAACTGATCAACTGGGTCAAGTTATCTGGGGGTGGACCAAATAAACCGAAAAGTATCACTCCACAAGAAGTACTTGAAAAAATCTTATGATTTAGAGTTTTCGTTCCTATTACAAGAAATGTATCAGAATAAAAGACATCCCTGGAAAACAAGCTTAAATATGTAAAAAAGTCAGGTA
>NC_056741.1:1822892998-1823025498 GCF_019279795.1 Protopterus annectens
AGCCAAACTGTTTTGGTATAAGATTTTGTAAATATATCTATAATCTATTGTGTCTAAGTATACATTTTAGAATCCATACGTTTTATAAATTTGTATGTCTTTATTCCTTCCACATCTTGTGTATCCTTAAAATGGTTTCCTATTATCCTCAGTATCTTTATATAAATTTTCTTCAATTTTGTCTTGATCTTGTCTCACACTATGCTTAATTTGTTTGTCTAGCCTGTTTATTTCAGTTTTCAAAGTTGCAGTTTGACTTCTTTTCCATTTCTTATATTTTTTGTCTCTCACCTTAATCAAGTATCTTGTTCTTATGGAAATATATCCTCCTGATGTTGTGTGTCTAGATCCTGACAAACATTTTTTTGATTTTTTTTGCATTCAAACAATTTCTCTTTCAAAACTTTCCATATTCCTTCTGCAGTTTTTCCACTAAACGCATCGCTCCAATTAGTTTTACACAGTGACTATTTTGTTTCCATACAATCTGTAATTAATCTTTCATGCACTGATTTTAGATTTTAGTTTGACAAAATTATCTAGCACCAAATTAACCTTTATAAGCCCATGATCATTGCACATCAACAGTGGTAAAACATCACATGAAATAACAGTAGTTTCTTTAGGAACACAAACAATTTCAAGTATGTTCTGTTCCTTGGTAGTGTTTTTTTTTTTTTACAATCTGAAGCAATTGTTGTTCCTAAGCATATGCTGTGAATAATTTCCTTACTAATGTTGAATCAATATTATTCCAGTCTGTTTCTGGTAAATTTAGGTCACCAGCCACTATTATTCTTCCATTCTATGTTTCATGCAAGAAATGTATGAATTCCTCAAGGTCTTCACCAACTGGCTTTCGTGGTCTGTACACTCTAACAATTGTTATAAGTTACAAGGTTGTCTTTACTGTCACAGTTACACAATCTATAAAATTGGTGTTGTCATTGAACATGTAATAATCACAGGTCTCATAGCTATCTTTAATCCCTATTAACACCTCTAGTTGATTTTTTATATAATAAAACAAGCCCAGAAAACACCAAATACCTCTACAGATAAAACACAAAAATGTAGAACAGAAAAAAAGCTGCTGAGGTATGGCTCCAGAGTCTCCAAAATCTTTTTAAATTTTTTTTAAAGAAATGAAATAGACACAGTAATATCCAATACATATGCAGTACTGATTTAATCTCACACAAGCGCTTTCACATCAAGCTTCATCAGGTGTATAAAGGATTACATAAAAAACACCTTATATAGCATTTCAATCATATCACATGACTTGCAGTGAATAAAAATTTAAAAGAACATACCCTTTAATAACTGAAAAATGTCTAAAATCTATTAATGTATATATATATAAAAAATATATATATAATTTTTTACATAAAACAAATTACTTAAATTACATATAAATATATAATAAATACAATAAATAAACACACAATATTCATGTATTACCTACGTAAAAACCTTTTTCTAAGAATAGGCTTCATAGGGACAGTGTCATTGAGACCATGGCCATAATTAGCCCTAAGCATTACAATCCATTTTGCTTCTATTTCTTCCGTCTTGGCTCTAATGTCTCCACCCCTTGAACTTTCATATGTCCTACTAACTACTAAGAATTGAAAACTATGGCTCTCTCCAACATTTAAAACATGCTTCGCCAATGCATTTGTACGTGTTCCTTTCCTAATATGGTATATATGTTCTCTAATTCTTTCTTTCAATGTACGATCTGTCTTACCTATATAAAATTTATTACAGATTAAACAATTAGCCAGATATATACCATGACTAGTGTCACATGTTGCACTAGCCCATATATCATAAATATGTCCAGTGTCAGGGTGTTTAAAAAATTTCTCCTTATTAATATATTTACAAAATGTGCAATTACCGCAAGGTTCAGTACCTACAGCTTGATTCAAGTAAATTTCATCTCTAGGTGTACATAATCTTCTCTTCAAATTCTTTTTATTCTTAAATGTAAATTGAGGTATATTCCCTACTATTTTACTAATTTGATTGTCTGTAACTAATATGTTCCAGTGCTTATTAATTATGTCTGTGTATTTATTAACATCTCTAGAATAAGTAACACAAACTTTTAAATTGGAGTCATATTTACATTAATCCTTAGACATTCTCTCTGAAAAAATATGGTTTAGCTCTAGTTTTTCTAAGTCTTTCAACAGCTGTAGCACTATCATGAATCAACTCATGGTTGTACCCTCTTGCTGTTAATTCACTTCCTACAACATCCATTTGTTTCTTAAACTCATCGTCTCTATCACATAATCTCGAAACCCTATAAAATTGATTTTGAACTACATTTTTGAATATGTGCCTAGGATGCATGCTATCTGTACTTAAAAGTTTATTTGCATGACATTTCTTCCTATATAATCTTGCAGACAACATATTCCTATCATCTTTTCCTATGCAGACATCTAAAAAACTAATCTCTTTATCAGAAAAATTCAATGTGAACTTCAAAAATTGTGAAGATTTATTAAGATAAACAATAAAATCAGACAGTTCAGTACTATTACCCTTCCATAAAATGAAAAGGTCGTCCACAAATCTTCTATAAAACATAATCAAGTGTTTAAAAGGACCATCTAAAAGGTGTCTTGACTCCCATACAGACGTAACAGCATTTGCATAGCTATTACAGCATGCACAACCCATCACTACTCCATTTTTTTGCCAATAAATATGATTCCTAAAAATAAAAATATAGTTTTCAAGTGCAATACTCATTAAACACTGCAATAAATAGATTTTGTCTGAATCAAATACATTTTTCATTTGCATAAATGTTCTTAAATCTTGTATACCCAATCCATTGGGAATAACAGTAAACAAGGAGACTACATCTAATGTAACAAACATAAAATTATTATCTAATACATTTTTATTTGTATATACATATAACTCACCCATAGAGCTCAAAAACTGATACAGGTTCCAGGTGCAGTGTTATGTCAACAGAAACATTTGCTAGACTGTGTAATTTTATTTATTTATTTTACATTTGTTGACCAGGCTAGTCCAACTGGAGAAAAGCTCCAACCATAGACATAGAATGCACATTACATTTATACATGAAAGATACATATAGTGAATTCATTTGAATAATACACTAGACTAAACATATACAAGGACATAAGGTCTGACATGTTAAAGCATACACAGTTCATGGGCTAACATAAACATTCAATCTTAGTACAACAAAAAAAGTGTCTTTGAACCTAGCGATATAGGGACATAACCAACGTGTTTTGAAGTACTGTTTAAGGTTATTTTTGAATAGGGTTATTGAGGAAACCAAAGTAAGATCAGTAGGCAGTGAGTTTCAGGTTTTGCCAGTGGAGTTAGAGAACAAGGAATCACCGGCTGTGTTGTTAGTTTTAACTATTTGCACTAGTAGCCTGTTGGATGAGCGTAGGGTAATGGTGAAAGGCTTGATTTGGCAAGGTGTGCGAAGCTTGTTGCTTATGGAGGTGAAGAAATTCAAACTGAAGGCTCAGTACTGCTTTCATGCTATTCTTCTGGGAGATGCTATGACTTATTATTTTATGTGGTCAAGCGGCATGTCCAGTCATTATTAGGGCTCAAAAAGTTTGAAAATGAGACTGCTTTCATTTAATAAGGAAGACCATCATTTTAGCTTAAAAGACCACTACTCCCAGTATATTTTTTCTACGTATGCTGATCTTTTCAAAGACAAACTAGGCAAACCTCCAGTTGTGTACTTCATGAAGTTAGACCTAAAGGTCAGTCCAGTTATCAGGCCAGCACGAAAAGTTCCAATAGCCGTGCAGGACAGAGTCAAAGCCGAGAGCGATAAAATGGCGCGACAAGGTGTGGTTTGTCCAATTAAAACTCTAACTGAATGGGTATCTTCCTTGGTGGTAGCTCATAAGAAAAGCTCAGATGATATCATAATATGTATTGATCCACGATATTTGAACAAAGTGCTAAAAATACCTCATCATCCAATGCGCACAGTTGAAGAAGATGCAGCCTTGATAACAAATGCCACTATATTTTCTGTCTCAGACGCAAAGAGTTAATTTTTGGCAAATTCAGCTTGACAAAAAAATTCATCATTGCTCACTACTTTTAGTACTCTGTTTGGCAGGTACAGATTTTTGAGAATGCCATTTCGAAGAAATTCTGCAAGTGAATTATTTCAACATGTAATGGAGCAAATTTCTTCTGGGTATCCTTGTGCTATTATAGTAGATGACATACCGCTAGGAGGTCGTGATGAAGCTGAACAGGACAGAAACCTCAGAAAAGTTCTACAAAAGGCATGTCAAGTGAATCTCAATCGAGATAAATGCAAATTCAGGCTACAAGAAGTTACTTATGTTGGTCATTTATTTACGAGTACAGGCTTACGACCAAACCCTTCAAAGCAAAAAGCCATTCTTGAGATGCCAGCTCCAGACAATGTTCAAGCCCTGCAATGTTTTCTTGGCATGGTCAACTACCTAGCAAGTTGATTCCAGTCTTGAGACAACTTTCAGCACCACACAGACAGCTGACACGTAAAGATGTATCCTGGTCTTGCTTAGAGCAACACCAAAGAGCATTTGATGTCCTGAAACAGAGAATTGTTAGTCCACCAATTCTCAGAGACTATGATGTTCATAAACCAGTTATACTTTCCTGTGATGCTTCAAAATGTGGCCTTGGTGTGGTCATTCTACAAAAGGATCAACCTGTTGCCTATGCACTGAGAACTCTTACCCAAACTGAGATGTGGTATACCCAGATCGAGAAAGAGCTTTTGGCAATTGTATTTGCATGTTCAAAGTTCCATGATTATATTTATGGTAGACCTATTCAGATTGAAACAGACCGCCAAACATTAGTCACTATCTTGAGAAAACGTATGCATTAAGCTTCAGCCAGACTGCAACACATGCTGCTGAGATTGCAAAAGTACAATTTCAGTCTTGAGATGAAATAAGAAATCCAAACCAATGCGTAGCTAGATAAAACGAACCTTTAATAACATATTCAAAAAATGAACATGCAAAAAGCACCTCTGACTGAGCGCTTTTGCCTGCTAACAGTTAGGCATCATCAGAGTCATATTGGTGCAGTTCAAAATGCATTTAAACAAGGAACCAAATACTGACATCATATCCTGCTAATTTAACATGTAAAAATACATGAATATTTAAATTCTTAGCACAGAAAAACATTTTTTATATAAAAATGCTAACTGTTAAAATAGGGTCTATATTATAACAGCGAACGATCAAAAGATCGAACGCTGTTATAATGACCCCAAAACATCGAAAACTAAAAAGAGCGAACAACCAGAACAGCGATTTTTCTTCCCAGGGAAAAAAATTCCTGTCCCCCCCCCCAAAAAAAAAAAAAAAAACACTAAACACTATTTTAAGTGGGGGGATTCACCCCCCCCCACACCCCCTACTTAAATATACCCACTCCTTGATTGCACTACAGTGGAGGAAATGGCCCAACCTGGATAGTCGGCCCAGCAATTTCTTTCCCTGGGAAAGAAATCGCTGTTCTTGCTATTCGCCCTTTTGAGTTTTCGATGTTTTAGGGTTGATATAACAGCGTTCCAGCTTTTGATAATTCGCTGTTATAAAGTAGACCTTTTAAAATACACATAAAAATACTTTGAATAAAGCAAAATGAGCTATTATTTTTATATACACAAATATAATGCCTTAAAACCACAATTCTTACTACTAAGACACTTGTGAATTAAAATGCATTTTTCAGCTGATGTTGAAATACATAGCATGTATCATATACATATTTCAAAAACATTTTTTGATGTCTTTCAGATATTTTGCAAACACTTTAAGCATGCTAAAACACACTTCTTCTTATACACACATACACATTGGGCCCTCATTTTTAATACACCAGCCATGGAAATGGACTCATTAATGCTTGGTTTAACCTTGGCATTTAGCCTTAGTTGCCATTCCATTTCCTTCACCTGCAAACACAGATCCTGGTTACCTCCCCTAGCATCGGTGTATACTCTATCTATTACAAAGAAAATAAACTTTTTAAAATTAGCACAAACAAGACTATGTGTGTATGAAGCACTGGTTGTTTTTGCATTTCTAATGTTTCTATTGTGCTCCATAATTCTCACATGCAACCTCCTAATCATCTTCTCCACATAAAATGCGGGGCATGAGGTGCATGTAGCCAGGTATATCACTAATCTGGTGTTACAGTTGCATCGCCCTGGACACCTCAAAGTGTGGAAGTTGTTCAACGTGCATTTTCAGCAACGATGGACCATATGTTCAGGTAGATTCTTAAGATAAGACTTTGAGTTGTCCAGAGTGCTGCAACCATAACACCAAATTAGTGGTATACCTGGCTACATGCACCTCATGCCCCATATTTTATGTGGGGTAGACGGTTAGGAGGTTGCATGTGAGAATTATGGAGCACAATAGAGACATTAGAAATGCAAAAACAACCAGTGCTTCATACACACATAGTCTTGTTTGTGCTAATTTCAAAAAGTTTATTTCCTTTGTAATAGACAGAGTATACACCGATGCCAGGGGAGGTAACCAGGATCTGTGTCCATTTTCAGTAGAGGCCCGGGGAGAAAAGCTCCAAGATAAACTAAGTAAAAAACTTAAAAATCATTTTAACATAGGACTAGAAGAAGAATAAGACATATTAAGATATACATTGCAAATTACAAAATAAAACCTTGGAAGGATAAAAAATAATAAGATAACTATGTAGCTGCATACATTATGTACTATGTTTCTAGCAGGTTATAATGCAGAGAGGACAAAACAAAGAGCTTTAGTGCTAGAATATTATAACAAAACAGTGTGAAATGCAGGTAATTATACAATAAAGAAAGACAAGTGATGAAAGAGTAATTATGTAAATGTGCAACTAGAGTATAGAAGAAAGAACATCTTCTTTAAAGAGAATTTAGAGAGACAGAGGATAGTATGGCTAGAGAGAGAAACTTTGTACAATAGTAAAGAAATTTGTTTACTAGAAAAGAAAATGTCTTTGTTCTTGAGTAGTATAAAAGGTGGTATTTATAAGTTAAGAATATAAAATAGTACATATGTAGTCAATAATGGCAGAAACTTAGGTAAATCTCTTGGCTAGATGCCTAGTCTGGTTTAGAACAGGTGCACAGCCAGTGTGTTGTTAGGTAATATTTCAGTTTGTTTTTGAAAAGTGAGGGAGAGGGGAGAGAGGAAAGATCACTGGGGAGAAGATTCCAAGTTTCTCCAATAGCATTAGAAAAGAGAGATTCTCCAGCCTTGTTATTGGGTTTAGAGCTAGGTACAATGTTTTTTTGAGAGGAACGTAGGGATTTCAGATTTATATATGGTGTGATGAGGGTGGATAGAATAGGAGTAGAGGACGGTTTATAAAGGGTTTTATGGGCAATGTTTAGTTGGTGGAGTTTAATCGTGTTTTGTAGTTCCAGCCATCCAAGCTGTTTTATATTTATGCAATGGTGGGTTATGTAGGGGTTACCTGCAGCAAACCTAGCAATATTGTTATAGGAAGTTTCCAGTTTGCTAAGGTTCTTTTTTGAAAGGTTAGTAAAAATTGGTGATGCACAGAGGAGAGTAGAGATTAGATGAGTGTTGCTATAGTTGTTCTAGCAGTGGGGGAGAGGAAATGTCTAATCCTATATAGGGAGCCTAGTTTTTTGTTGACAGCTTTTATTGTATTATTGATATGGGTGTCAAAATTCAGGTTGTTAATTATGATAATGCCCAGAAGTTTGGTGGTTGTGTCTGGTGATATAATAGTACAATTGGTGGATGTAATTGAGAAATCCAATGGAGATGAATTATGAGTTGGAGTAAAGAGGAGGAGTTTAGTTTTATTAGGGCTCAAAAGAAGGCAACGGTGTGTAAACCATTGTTCAACTATGTTAAATGTGTTCTGGGTAAGAGAGAGAAGTTCAGATTGGCTGAACATAAAAGTGTGGAGTTGTCAGCATATTGTATGCAAGTGGCTTGGGGGATGGCTAGATGAAGGTCATTAATGAAAACTGAAAAGAGGAGAGGCCCTAATATGGACCCCTGAGGGACACCTATGGTACCTGGTTGATGGGTAGAAAGTGTCTTATCCCAGATTACTGCTTGATGTCTTTTATCGAGGTAGGACTGGAACCATTTTATGGAAGGTGTATCTAAAGAGAGGGATTTGAGTATGTTGATGAGAATCTGGTGATTGACCATGTCAAAAGCTTTAGACAGGTCAATGTAGAGTGCAGAGGAAAGGTAATTAAGGTTGTGGTTTTTATTTATACAATCTGTAAAGGACAGGAAGGCAGTGGTAGTGCTATGTGAGGGTCTAAAACCATGTTGACAGCTGGAAAGTAAGTTATTTTGGGTTAAGTGTTCAAGTAGTTGCTTATGGACACATTTCTCCATGATCTTTGCCAGAGGTGAAAGAAGGGCAACAGGACGGTAATTATAGAGTTCATTGGATTGTCCGCCTTTATGAAGAGGTATGATAATGAGATACTTTCTATAGGCTGAGTATTTGACCTTCAGTGAGAGTCCTATTGATCAGAATAGAAATGGGATAAGCTATAGCTTTGGCTGATAGTCGTAGAAAGTCGGCAGGTATTTGGTCTGCTGAAGGAGAGCATGGTTTAAGTTTTTGTAAAAGGGTCAGAATATATGAAGTTGGGATGGGTTGCAAGTGAAAAGGAGGAGGTGGGGTAGAGTTATAGGAAGGGAGATTAAAGATATTGGGTGATAGCTGAAAAGCTAGAGTTTGGATTGTATTAGTAAAATAGGTATTAAATATGTTGGATGTATTGATGGGGTTATTATGGTCAGTATTTTGAGGGATAGGAGTGGACGATTTACCTGGATGGAGTAATTGGTTAAGGCTAGTCCACAATTTATGAGGGTTGTTTTGATGTGGTTGTTGGAATTGTAGGTAGTAATTTTGTTTATCTGAGAGTATAGCTTTCTTAGTGTCATTTCTTAGTTGTCTAAAGGTTAGGTGGTCTGCTGGGTTTTTAGTCATTCTCCACTTTCCCCAATATTTATTTCTAAGGTGCATTTTGTGTTTAGTTAATTTAGAAAGCCATGGGGCAGACTTGGTTTTAACTGTAATAGATCTGGTTGGTGCATGTTGGCTAAGAATGTCTAGGAAGTTAGAGTTGAAGTAATTGATGGCTTCTTCTAAAGGGAGATGTTTTAAAGGAGACCAATTACAAGTTCTTAGTTCTTTTTCAAAGAGCTCACAGTTAAAGTTCTTTTTGGTTCTGATATTTTTAACAGGAGGTGGATTTGGCCAACTATGGGGATTTGACGTTTTGTATTTCACGGTTTTGTACATTTGCTGTCTTTGCATATTGCTGTTTATGTGTCGACGTTTACTTATTCGCGCAAGAGGATTTTTGGTAATTCAATATAGACCCCTGTAAAAGCTATGCTATCTAACAGGGTTGTAAGTTCCCTACTAACAGTCAAAGAGGCCTTATGGATGAGATCATTTGCACCAACATTAAAAAAAACAGATCTGTAATTCCTTACATTAAGGCATTCTAAGGCCCGTCTCAAATCCTCTATATTTGCTCCTGGCAAATGTAATGCTATCTGATGTCCATTATCTTCTCTGCAACTGTATGCATCAGTTCTATTAATAATTGAATCTCCAGTTACATGAATATCTTTTCTTAACAGATCTGAAGAATCTTCAACTTTCAATTCAGTAACATCTGCAGGATGATCTTCATCACCATCAGTCATATCAATCCCACTGTTTTCATTGCTTATCACATTTGCAAACACACACTTCTCATCCAGATGTCTTTGTAAATCCAAAGCTTAAGACAAGTGTCTTTCTCCCCTTTTTTCTTACAGTAATATTCTTCAATTCTTCCATGTTCAATTTTGATTTCTTCCTTTTCACCTGCCTCTTGCCTCTTTTTTCTAACTTCTCTTTTAGAAAATTGGTGCCTTTTTATGTAGATTGAATGTTTTCTGATAGAAAAATGTTATAATTTCCTGTAATTTGTGTGTTATATAACAATGAAGTGTCCTTTTTAGTATGTACTCATTTTGCTTTACAGACGTTTATCAGTTTCTTTTTCGTTTTTGTTATTTTTTGTGAACTTCATCCTTTCATTATTTCTTTCCTTCTATATGCTCTGAATCCACAGATTGCTGAATACTTGCATCTAGAATTTCATAATTGTCAGTGACATTATCTTGTTTCATACAGATTGAGTGATCTTTACAGGCAATGGACACATCCTTTCCTAAATGTGTTCTATTTGCTCTTTACCTAATATTATTTACCTCATCAATCTGGCCATTAATCTATGTAACAACAGTTCTCCAAGCTGTGCTAATTGCCGAAGTGCAATCAGCATCAGTAAGTCTAGATTTACCACTAATAATGGTAAGCAAGTCATCCAACTTTTGAAATGAAGAACACAAATAACCCGTGTTATAAGGTGCTAGCTTTAAATATACACAGCATTTATTACTCCGTACAAAATATTTGTGCTTTAGCAAATCATTAATGGCATTCTCATTTAAAGAATCCACATTCAGCTGTAAATAAATAAAAAATTCTGAAAGAAAAGAATAATCAAAATCAGTAACCACATAATTCAAAGAGAAATTAAATCAACTTCTATAAGAAAAATCACACAAACATGCAACTAAATATTAAATTAAGTATAGTAAAGTTATTATTCTAATTGTACAAGTTTTGAACGTCACACAAATGCTGGAATTGCATTACATCACAAGCAAACACACCCAGTAGCCTCTGCTCAGTATCACATGCAGTCGCACCTCCTTTTAACAGTAAAGGTCTATCAATCACAAACCAGGGCAGGATTGTTTAGATAAGCTTTGGATTGTCTTGTCTGTAGTCTGTGTGAACTTATAGCTGACTAGGCCCTTTGGAATAGCTAGAGTTTGCCTTTCTAAAACCTATGCCTTTCTAACAACAGTGAAAATTAAAGGATGCACAACCTTTTTTTTTAAAACACCTTTACTGAATTATCACTTGTGACATAGGCAAATTTACATTTATATAAAAGTAATAAAACTGTATTAAGTTCACATTTACAAACATTATACTTTGCATATACTGCTGCTAAATATCATATAAGTTAAGCAACATTATATAAATTATTCAATTCCTGCCCTTTAAACATCTTTATTAAACCATCACTTACAACACAGGCAATCATACATTTATATAAATGAAAACAAACCACACCGACACAATCCTAGTTTCAAGCATTTTACATCACAAACCATACTGACACACTCCAGTTGCAAACATTACACATCACTTATAATCTACTGAATCATTTTCAATCGAACATTATATATCTCATTTAAATCCTGCCTTCTTTTAAACCTCAGCCCTCCCATGTATGTATTGTTCCCACAATTCACATTTTTCCTATGCAGTTTGCTCTTACCATTTCCTAAAGATCTCAGCTCCAGTTGTTTTATCTCTATTACTATATTCACTGCTTCTAGTATAGTTGGTTTAGATTTTGATTTTGATTTTCTAGTAATTGTTTTTTTGGCAGCCACCATAATTAGACAAAGCAAGGCCTTACCAAGTCTAGGCAATTCCGATTCTGTATCATAGCACAGAAAAATCATCTCTGTCATCATACCAATCTGCCCATCTAGGGTCTCCAACAGTGCATCCAGCAAGGAATCCTTAAAGTCTACCAACTCACCGCACTCCCAGAAAATATGTTCCCAGTTACGTTTTTCTTCCCCACCACACCTCTAACATTTGCTGCCTACCTGAGGAAAAATTGTCTGGAGTCTACTTGGGGTATAAAAATATCTATGTAAATATTTCCATGCAAAAATCCTAAATCTTCTAGATTTTGTTCCATATTTGAGAGACATACATATATCCTCCCATTGTTTCTTTGTGAATTGCTTATCGAAGTTCTTTTCCCAATACTTTCTTACCTCCTCTGACTGATTCTTATAGTTATCATGCAATATTTTATATGATCTACTAATTATTCCTTTTGTAATGGCAGCTTCTGTTCTAGCATCTACTAGAAACTCTACCAGTGCTGGTCTTTCATTTAGGACCCCCCTATTTCTTTCTCTTTGCCTATACTCTGAGATCAATCATTGACAGGAAAGGCAATCTCTAACCTGCAGTCCAAATAAATTCTTGGTGTCTTCCCATTCTATCATCTTTCCCTCTCTAGCTGTTTCATCCCAATACCTTGGTTCCTTTGCCAGTTTTCTCCAATAAATTCCAGTCCTCTATTGTATATTGTCTATATTCCTAACTGCAGTCATCCATATCAACAGAATCTCCTTTCTCCGTTCCCATGTTGGCTTAGTTCGTAGGATACTTTCTTCTACTTTATAGATATAATATTCTGTATGATTATAGTTATTCTCCTTACAGGCCTGCATCCAAAATCCCATTCTCTCCTTGTTTCTTGAGCCACCCCCCCCGTTTCATCATCATCCCTTTCTGATTGTGATATGTATAGGAGCCTTAACTGCGTAGCTCTGAAATATCCCTTCAAATCGGGTAATCCCAATCCGCCCTGTTCTACTGGAAGAATCAGCTTATCCTACTTGAATCTTGCCGTTTTCCCCTCCCAGATAAAGTCTTTCAGCTCTTTATTAACTGCTATCTATAATTTCTTCACTGGTTGATAAAATATACCTGACATGGGTATTAGACTAATGGGATTAAAACATTTTAACTGCTTGTATCTTCTATCCATATCCATATAACAAAGCTTCCATTTTCTCAGTTTTTGTATTATTTTTTGTTTAGTCTCTTCCCACATATCCTTATCAGCCACACCAGAATCATTTTTAATCCATACTCATAAATACTTAATTTTATCATGTGCTCATAAATATGGATATTGCTGAACCAATTCATACGTGGGTACATAATTTACCGCTATTATCTTTGTTTTATACATGTATTACTGTAACTATTTAAATGCACATGTTTTAACACAGGATACTGGAAGAGAAGAGGTTAATCTCAAACTTTGAAAATAGTTTGAAATTAAATTACCTGTCTTAGGCCATAAAGATTGCATCTTACAGTTCTCAATGCAATTAGAGACAAAAAGTATGTACTAGGAAGCTTCCTGCATTGTCATTGGGGTGAACTAAATGCTTGTCTGGAAGGGTGGAGGTTTGAAATTGTTTTATGACACCTTGGAGCTGCAGCAGGTCTTAGCAGGGCTCTGTATGCATTACTGACACACATTTGCTAAATCCTAACAGCTTCTAGCAAAGGGGAAGCATGGGAACCAGAAGTCAGATGACCAGATGTACATGATGTCACTCTGTAATCCATCACTAAAAATGATATTTTAATACTAGGTGAGACTGAAGTTTCATAGCAGTCTGTTCTAGGAACCTGACAAAGAAGGCCTCTCACCTACTTCATCTTGCCTTGCTCTAGTAAGTGATCAGAGAATAATAATTCTTTAGATCAGTCAGGAAAATGAGCGCCGCGGTGGTTCAGTGGTTAGCATTGCCGCCTCACAGCAAGAGGTTCTCCAGTTCGATTCTCAGCTGGGGTGCCTCCTGTGTGAAGTCTGCATGTCCTCCCTGTGGTCGCGTGGGTTTCCGCAGGGTGCTCCGGTTTCCTCCCACATCCCAAAGACATGCTGTAGGTGGATTGGACACTCTAAATTGGCCCTAGGTGTGAGTGTGTGCATGTGTGTGCCTTCTGTGGAAGGTTGGGAGCTGGGCTGGCAACTCGACACTGTAGAACTCCACTGCCAATCATGAGCGGACAGGTGATCCGCTGTGGTGACCCCTAACCGGGAAAAAGCCGAAAGAAGAAGAAGAAGATCAGTCAGGAAAATATAGTCAGATTAGTTAAGTATTGTTTTTCTGTAACTGCGTGAACCTGCCCACCTGTGTTATTTTTAATAATTCCTCTGTATGAAACTCTGGTGTTTATTGTAAATAGATATTTAGTATTTTCATGTTCGTTTATTATTTATTATTAAATAGATTTAAACTGTCATTGTAGCTGGTCATTTAGAGAATATTTTAACCTTTGAGAGTGCTTATATTTATTCTGTGGCACTGTGGCCACTCCTGAATGCCTGGCTGTTTGGTCAAACTACCATTTGTATTAATATTAATCTCACCCAATATAACTGGGTACCCTTGTAAGAGCCTTGGAGTAGCTGGTTTTGGAGTGTCTGGTGGTGGTATAACTACCTTATAGTCTGGGCAGAAGGTGGCATACCTAGTAAATTGTGCCAGCCTTTCCCAGGTGTGTGTGTGTGTGTGTGTGTGTGTGTGTGTGTGTGTGTGTGTGTGTGTGTGTGTGTGTGTGTGTGTGCAAATCAAATCTTAAAGAGTGTGCATCTCAGAAGTCCTGCTAGATTCATCTTCACCACTACCCACTATATTCAAGAAATATAATTTCCCTTGTCAGGCTTTCCCTGTTGTATAAGCACAACATTAATAACAACTGAAAAGTGGAGGTAATATGCATTTGTGTTGAGAAAAAAGAATATTCTCTTGCACAAGCAGAAATGTGGATAGGTATGGAAAAGCATGGCTCCATCCAGTGGCTGCAATCCCTGATTTAACTTGTGATATAATATTAGGTAAAGACTTTTCCACATTTTAAAGCACACTGGAAAAGGTAATAGGATGGAGAAATCTATAGACAAAGCTTAACAAGATGATACATGTAGTCTGTATAAGAAGTGGGGGTGGGGCTAAGGTAGTGACATATATAAAGATTCACAATCAAAACCAGGAGAAGGCAACTGGCATAGAAACCACAAAATGACTCAATTTCATTGTGAAACAGTAGAATGGATCTGGGTTATCAGAAGCATACCTGAATGATAGAGCAATAGAAACTCAAAACTGCAAGGGATGTCAGTATAGGAACTGAAGTTGAACTCATAGGAAATTCTGATGTAAAAGGCAGTACAGGTCAGAAGTCAGCAGAGATACTTACAAAAGCATTAGCATTGAAACTGAGACAAACACTGAAAGGTAGTCAAGTGAGGACCCTAAAACAAAATGAGAGCAGACAGGGAAATACTCAAGAGAATGCATAGTTCTGAGTATATTTCTGCAAGTATAAAGCAAAGATTGTAATTGAAAATTAACTTTAAGCAGCATGAATTTGTGAACCAACAGCAAAGTAAAATGAAATGTAAATTTTATTCTGAGATGCTCTTTTCAATGACTGGGCAATCTAAGCAAGGAAAAGGAAGTAAGAGGGTGGTATCCACTCAATCTAAGGTAGGAAGAGAGCAACTTAAAAAAAAGGGAGCATTCAAGGGACATTCACTGACAGCCAAGAAAGTAAAGCAAACATTGATTTCTGTTTAGAACTGCCTTTTGAAGGGGGAGATGTAGAAGAAGTTGCACTGTCAGTATTTTTTAGGATAAGCTATACCTTCTACCTCAAGGCAGATTACTGAAGAAACTAGTTATGAGTTACTGAATAAGTAAGCCACGAAAACTTTAAAAAGGCACAAAAGTAAGTTGATTGTTTTAAGCAGAGAGAGAACATAACTAAGGTTGAAGGGAAAGATAGAAAACAGAATGTTCTCATTACGTCTTATCCTTATTTTTTGTTAAAAGATGACCTATTTATACATTTTGTAATGAGCAAATAAACAAGAGAAAGACATTCTGCAACAGCTGCCACTGTAAAACGCTTGTAGGACAATAGTAATGAAGCTAAACTACAGTCACATGTTAGAAGGTAAACTGGGGTGGGACAAAACTATGACAATTGTATTAACTAGTTTTTACTAGTCAGACATAGTGTAACAGATAAAGAACGTTTGTGCTTCTTTTCCAAAAAGTCAAAAAACTGCACCCCATACTAAATATAAAGTCCTTTGATGACAATGCCTATCACAAATATCATTTGAACATAGTGCTAGGGACATTATGGTTGAAATGTAAAGCCTGTTACCCAGTAACAGATAGTCCCAGCCCTATTATTCTATTACCAGGACTTTTCCAAACTCAGAATCAACTGCTTCAGCTTTAATCTGTCTCTCCTTTTACAAAACACCTCCATACTCCTCTAGATTCTAAATCGAAATAATGTCTGCTCTATTACATTGTCTTAACCTTAAAAAGGCATAGGTATTCAGCTGATTCCCAGTACCTAGTGCTCAGATATCATGGCTTAAAGGGAATATTCCTTAATTCTTTTTGGAAGTGCAGTCCGCTGTACAGTAACTCAATTTCCCCTTTCCAGCTATAGTTCTGCTAACCTATTCTTAGGTTTGCCTCATTAAAATGTTTCCTTTTTTCCCTAAATCTGAAATCTAACAGACATACACATGGTTGTGCAATTTGATAACTAGGTAGGTGAGCTGGTCACCAGACCCTATTCAACTATAACCTGGGCTCACAAGGGCAACAGTTTAGTACATCAAGTATTCAGAGACAGCACATTAGCTGGGAAAGCATCCACAATGTAGGTAGAAAAAACTGCAAAATGCAAATTTACAAAACTATTTTTGATGCAGATACAGAAAGATTACTGCAGATTTACAAACAATATTCTGAATGCGTAAATACAGATAATTTGGCAGTGACATCTTTGTTCATGAGTGGGTTTACAGTGAGTAATGGTAAATGCTTTGTGATTTACAATTACCAATACAAAAGCTCCTGCTAAATAAACAGACAGAAATATAATAATTGAAAAAAAAAAGCTTCAGAAAAAGTACCAGAAAGCCATATAAACTAATTTCTCAAAGAATTATCTGACTATAAAAGTATTAGTCATGGAACTCATATTTTATATAAAAACACAAGACATTAAAGAATAAATAGATAAACTAACTGGTCTCACTTAACAGAAGTACAGGACCATTTGTCAAGTGACAGGAAAGGCATAAAAGCAGCACATAAGCTGCCTGTTACATGAAGGAGATATTAACTCATTCTGAATCCTGACAAAGTTCTCAACTATCTACAAAGAAAAATAAATAAACAGCACCGCATTAGTAACGCTCATATGGAAAGCATGTGATGGCAACTTATGTCAGACTTGAGGTCAGATCTCAAAAGCATGTGCACACAGTTACTGTAATGCAAAAGCATGGAATGTAGCAGAATAATAAAGCATTTCAAGCGAAGGCTGATCGATGTGTGGAAGGAATGCTGATAATGTCAGCATTGGATGGATGACACTCATTAGTTTAAATGTTGGATAATGGTGAGTGGAAGTCAGGGGCCATCAAGTAATTTGTGGATTACTGATATAGAAGCCTTGGTGAGAAGAGAGCTAAATGTTATCATAAGTTAATGCTTTAATATGCATCAATTAATTGTTTAAAAATAATTTATTTCATATAAGTTGAAATTATAGAATATATTAGGATAAATAGGAACACTGGAGTACAATATTACATTTTCAATTAATTCTTTCAGCAGAATAAATGCATTACTATTTATACTGAAATTGAAATGCATGGATATGTACAATGTTAATCACATTTGTAAATATGTTAAGAATAATTTACTGTGCATCTTCTATTTACAAAATAAACCAGTATCCCATTTTATTGCATAAATCAAGCGAGTCACCAATATCTCTTAGTATATAAAAGTTACTAAGTCTCCTTCTGCCCATCTATGCTTTACTTGGTATTGCCTTTAATGACTTTCTGATAATATTGTGCATTATGGAAGGTCTTAAAATAAAGTAAAAAAAAAATGCAGAAACAGAGTAAAATCTCTGTAAAGTCATTATTTAGAAATGCTTTATGGGAAAAACTGACATTATAATGAAGAGATTAGTATCCAGTAAACTGGCTGTGGAATGTACAAAACCCACACATCTTTATGAGCAAAGGCCAAGAAGCCAGATTCCACACAGCTATTAATATATTGCATCTCTGTTTGGGCTCAACATTACACTGCTAGTTAAGAGTCACAGTATTTTTCATCAACAAGCAAAATGGTTTCACCAACTCTGCCTGCTCCAGTATGTCAGTCTTGGGCATAACTCAGGTTATTATGATTTGTCAAAGTTGTTTACTTTCCACAGACTATGATGGGTTTTCACCATTTTCTGAACAGGTCAGCGTGCACTAATCCTACACATTAATAACGGGGAAAAATATCCCATGGGGGAAATTAAATTCATTATAACCACATTACAATAAGCAGCTCTTCACTACTGTCAAGATGTTTATGTATCTCATAGCTGAAATAGCAGCATTAAGCATGAAGTTAGGAGGACAAAGACATCTAATCATGCCAAATTGCTAATATAAGCATGAGATCAAATGAATGTGTACATTAAACATGCTGTCTATCAAACTGGGTACCTAGCTGGTAAAAATAATAATAATAATAATAAGTATAGTAAGAAAAACAGTTGTGAATTTAAAGATGATTTAGCCACATCAAACAACTTTCCACAACATAAATATTTGTAATAAAAAAAAAACTCCTCCTAAACCACTAAAGCAGAACTGTTACAGTGATACAGAATTGCAATGATACAGAATAGTAGACTCTCAAAAGTGCTTGTTTTAATACTTGGTTTCTCTGTTGAGGTGCCTTCTATGGAAAGTCTGTATGCCCCCCCCCCTTTGCCCAATTGAATTTTTGCTGGGTGTTCAACTTTCCTCCCACGTGCCTATGACATGCCATAGATGAAATGGTGAGCCTCCAAATTGCCTGTAGGAGTACGAGTGAGTGTTCTGTGATAGACTGTTACCATATATTGGCTTGGTTTCTTTGCCTTGCACCCAATGTCTCCCATGATAGGCTGATGCTCCTCCCACAACTGAGAACCTCATGAAGTGAATAAGCAAGCAATAATGCCCATCAGGATGTGTGTTATTGTGGAAATAACGCAGGCCCAGGGGTGTGGCGTTGGGCCTCTACACTCCTGGAAGGGCATTATTTCCACAATAACACACACCCTGGAGGGCATTGTTGCACTTAGAGAATGAGCTGTATGTAAAACTGTTGTGTTTAACTTATTTAATTTTTATTATTATTACTATATTTTTTTATATATTTTTGATGTAAAATAGTTCCTCCGCCTAATGTTTCAAACTTGCTGTAGTATATGTTAATGGTGCTGGAGGAAACATTTTACATCCAAAATACAGCACTTTAAAAAATATCCAAGTATTTACTTTATTTTGTGGTCCCTTACTCCTAAGACATTTGGTTTGTTGGCAGTCATTGGAGATTGAAGTTACTAAATAATGACATACATTTGAGTTTCAGACTTTTATTTTCTTCAGAACATTCATGCCAACAGAAATCCTTTATTTAAGCAAGTTTGTAATTTAACAAGAGCAATAATTAAAACCCCATTCTATTTTTGACCCTTTATTCACCCTTTATTTTAGGCTTTATCTAGATTTCTTCAGCTGAAATTTCCACAGGTATGCAACCTTCTTTACTGTTGCTGCTACCAGTAGTCCAGCTCATAGGTTCACAGGTAAGTACTAGGCTAGCTGCCCTTATGGGCCATTTTAAGCTTAGCCAATTTCCCTCAATGGTGAGAAGCATATCCTGTACCTTGTATTTATAAGGTAAACATCTTAACCATTATGCTAATTCCCTCACTCTCTCTCACAGGCACACCTCTGCTTTAGAAAATGCATGCTAACACAAATCTCATTACTGAAGTAAAATATGTTCCTATTTTGAGACTTTGTCTCTCCTTTATTTTATAGGTTCATAGGTAGGTACTAGGCTATCAGCCCTGGGGCCTATATAAGCCTAGACAAAAAATTTCCCTGGCTTTCGTCACCCAAGAAAGTTATATTCCTGCGCTGCTGTCTAGCAGAGCCACAGAAGTGATCCCCAGGGTGAATTTCCTATTTCCCATCCAACTGTCGAGATTCTTCTTAAAGAGGACTAATGAGGAGCTTTGCTTGACATGAATGGGTAGTCTGTTCCAGAGCATGGGAAGTCTCTGGGACAGGAATCTATCCCTCCAGCATGTTTTGTTTATTGTGGTGGCAAGGTTTAGATCCCTGAAGCATGTGGCTCGGAGGGATTGAGGTCTCTTTAAGTGCAGCATGTCCAACAGATCTGAGTTTGACATGGCTTTGTATGTTAGGCAGAGGTCGCCTTTGAGTAGACGATAAGCGACGGAGTAGAGCTGGAGTTTTTTGAGATGGTCTGCATATAGCATCTGTTTGAGGCTGGTAATCCTCTTAGTGAGGTATTTCTGTGGCCTTTCTAGTTGTTGTAGATGTCTTGCGAGGTACATGCCAACTGGGGCATTGTACTCTATAATGGGTCTGATGAGTGATGCGTAGAGAGGAACAATGACCTCTTTTTTCTGGAGGTGAACCCCTTTGTGATGAGATGTGCCAAGCAGAAGGATTTCCTGACTACTGTGGCAATGTGATTATCAAAGGAGAGACTACTGTCCACTTGTGTTCCAAGGTCTCTTATAACACTTCTGGTGTTTAGTAGGCTACCGCCTATGTGGTAATTCATGGGTAAAGTGTTTTTCCCAAAGGGAATGACAATGCACTTCTTGGCATTGAATTTGAGGCTATGACTTTGACACCAAGCAGCAGTCTCAGTGAGGCCCCTTTGTAGAATGTCCACATCATTAGGCGATTCTATTATGGCACCTAGTTTGCAGTCATTTGCAAACTTCGTTGGCCAAAGACCTGCTGTATTAGTATGGACTTCTGAGAAGTAGATGCCAAACAGGAGAGGACCCAGGACTGAACCCTGTGGTACTTCACTTGTCACTGGTATGAAGTTGGATTTGGAGTCGGCTACTTTCACTGTGTGGGTTCTGTCAGTGAGGCAGTTGGCCACCCATCTTGTGACATAGGGATTTATGCCTAGTCTAGTGAGTTTACCTATAATTCCAGAGTGGGGAATGGTGTTGAAAGCCTTGGTGAAGTCAAGACAGGCTGTGTGCACCACCTTACCCTCGTCCATGACTCTGTTGACTGCTTCAAAGAAGTCAATCAGGTTTAGGAGACATGACCTACCTCTTAAAAACCCAAACTGAGTGGGGTCCAGAGTTTGGAGGTTACCTATGTCCTGTTTATAAGCTCCAAGATGATACTTTCCATGGCCTTGCAGACCAGGCTCGTCAGGCTAATGAGGCGGTAGTTCCCAGGGTACATGGTGCTGCCCCCTTTGTGGAGTGGGATAACCGTCACTGTGCGCCATTCAGTACGCAAAAAGCCTGTAGTGAGGCTATGACTGAACATGGTACTTAGGTGGGGTGCCAGTTCATTCTGTAGTTCGTGCAGAACACAGCCTGGGATGTTGTCAGGTCCCATGGATGCTGTGCTCTTGGCTTTGTAGAGTGTGGTCTTTACTTGTGCAGGCCTGATTACAGGGGCTTTGCATTCTTCCGGTACAGTGATGGGCCCTTTGGGGGGAGGGGGGGTGAAGTTTGCACTGAACCTATCTGCCAGGATGTTGGCGATATCAGTTGGTTCTGTATATCTAGTGCCATTGTGCTGTAGCTCAGAGCAGATCTGATCGTCGCCATTGAGATTCTTGACATAGCAATAGAATGCTTTATGGTTGTCTTTAGAATCAGTGGCGATTTTATTTTCATAACTCGCTTTGGAGGATTTTATGAGGGGATCTCAGCTTCTTACTGAGGCTGACCAGGGAGTTCCTGCAATCAGGGGATTTCACTCTTTTTTGTAACAACTTCTTCCTTCTGTTGTAGAGTTTGTTTATGGCAGGGGTCCACCAGATTGGCTTCCTTTTTTTGGAGGATAGCATCTTGGTTCTGTTGCGGATGGCAAGATCCATGCACTCGTGTATGTGCTTATACAGTGCATTTGTATAGGATTCAGCAGTCGCACCTCTATTTTCTGTTTGCATGGGTGTCGTGAAGCTTGCCACTTCTGTCTTAAGAAGTGTGAAGTTGGCTTTGGAGAAGTTTTTTATGGTGGTTTCCTTAATGGGAGGTGGGGGCAGGATATTGATGTCTAGGGTGATTAGCTTATGGTCGGATCTGACCAGCGAGGAGTTGACCTCTGGCGTGGAACATCGGTTGTCCATATTAGTAATGACCAGGTCCAGGATATTGTTGCCCCTGGTGGGGGTATGGACAAGCTGATACAGGGCATTGGAATTTATGAATTCCAGAAAACGTTGAGCAAATGAGTTACTACACGAGTAGTTTTCCCAGCTGGTGGTGGTGTAGTTGAAATCGTCTATAATTTGGGTGTTGGGCTGTACCTTAACACAGTATATCAAGAAATGTGGAGTGGGCATCCTGGGGCATGGTGGGGGATCTGTAACAAGCTACAACCTGGATTGCAGTCTTGCCCAGTGTTAGTTGCACTTGGATAATTTCGGATGCATTATGTTGAGAAACTAGCCTGGAGGTGTGGATATCCTTAATGAATATGGACACACCTCCTCCTTTAGTATTTCAGTCCAGGTTAGGTGGCCAAAATGTGTGGTATGAGTTATAGCCTGGTAATGCAGGGGTGCCCACTGGAGCCTTGTATCAGGTCTCCATTACTGCACAGATGTCGATGTTCTCCATTTTCAGGAGTGCCTCGAGTGAGTGCATTTTGATGTTTAGACTTCTAGCACTGAGCAGCATTGCCCTCAGATTTTGCTTCCTTATACCTGCTATGGTGGTGAGTTTGTCATTTGAACCTTGCCTAAAAAAGGCACTATAGGGGTGGCAAGAGCCTTAGCCAGTATCCGTAATCCCAGGGGAGACAGGTGCAGGCCATCTCTGGCAAAGCATTGTGGTCTGTCGATCATGTCGTCCCAGGCAGACAGACACTGGCTCCCCTTAGAATGACACCAGAAGCTTAGCCAATTGTTGAAGTCAATCATTTTGTCCTTGTATTGTGGTATCATTCTGGGCAATGGCAGAATGCTGCACAGCGCTAGGGTCATACCTGCCTGAGCTACATGATCCGAGAGCTCCTCCATGTCTCTTTTCATGTAGTCCAGGGATGTACGTTTCACGTCATTCACACCAACATGGACAATGACAGAGTCATATTTGTACTTGTTGTGGAGTGACCGGAGTGCTTGCCTTATGTGGTGGATCCTGGTACCCGACAGGCAGCTGACAGTAACTTTCTCCTTGTTTAGCTTGGTGAGTGGGACAGCAGTGTGCCTGACTATAGAGTCACCTATGACTAGTGTACTGGGAATGTTGTTTTGACATATGGGCTAAGGTTGAGTGGCACACTGATTTTGTGGGATATCTGTCATTTGGGTAGTGTTTGGGGGTGGTGGTTGCTTGTGTTTCAGCTTTGGAGGTCTCTGTTGTTTGGGTAGATTTTTATTGAGAGCCTCCGCAAATGTAGGTGTGTGTTTTGTGTTAATATGTGTGGGTTTAGGTAGTGTAGGTTTTGATAGACTATGTGCTGAGTGTGGTGTGGTGCACGTGTTTACCTTCTCCTCTTGACTGTCTAGTATAGTCTTGGCTGGAGAGAGCTTGGCTTCCAGTTTGGCTATATAGATGCATCTCTCACAAGTTGTAGTGCTGGGTGGTAGGAGGAGAGGGTTGTCAGTGTACAAGAGGCAATTTCTACATTGCCTCAAGATGCCCAGATTCATCAGGTGGATAGGGGGAAAATACTGGGAGCTGACACTTAGACATGCCTGGGTAGGTGCTTATTAATTTAAGTACTAAAAACTGTTTTCCTCCTAACAAGTGAGGAAAGTTCAATGCTGCAGTAATTTGTAGATTATTTAGGGCTTGTAACAAGTTTTGAACAAATGCTGAGCACAAGGAAATACCGGGAATAGCTTAACCCTAGTTAAACGGTGCTGCATGATGCGCAAAACCACGCAAACATGGGTTTTTAAACATAAAGATGAAAGGGATAGAAATAGCCTAAAATGGACGTTAAAACTACAGATTCTGAGCTGAAACCACTCCTCCAGTGACAGATAGGCTGCTCAAAGCTCACCACTCTCAATGATGAACACAGAAGTTTCCTTCTATCTTAGTAAGGTCTGGGCAACACAGAAACTACAAAACAGCCCATTATCTTGAGGTAAGAGTTGAGAGCATACTTCTCAGCTGTCCAGATTTTTGCAAAATAGCCAGATTTTTGTCTCATATGGTTGATTCCTTCCTCATTAAAGTTGTAGTGTTCTGTGAAATCACTGGGGATTGAATTCATTACGTAATGACAGACATTTGAGTTTCAGACGTCATATTCTTCATAAAATACATGCTAATGGAAATGCTGCTATTCTAGCAACGTTCTACGTTTATAAGAGCAATATTTAAAATCCGTCCCTATATATGGTCCTTTGTTTCCCTGTTA
This sequence comes from Protopterus annectens, assembly GCF_019279795.1. NCBI lineage: Eukaryota > Metazoa > Chordata > Ceratodontiformes > Protopteridae > Protopterus > Protopterus annectens. Next base: position 1,822,917,312 of record NC_056741.1, read on the forward strand.
TTTGTGGCTCTGTCCAAATTTCTTGTGCTGAGAGGATGAGAGGTATTAGAGGTACACAAACCTCTCTTGTGATGCTGCTGATGCCAGGGATTGCCCAATCGCTCTCACTCTTCACTTTTTCTCTCTCTGTCACATACACACAGTCTTCTGCTTTCATGCACATATTCACTCACACAGGCAGACAGCAATGTAAACACATCTACACACACACACACACACACACACACACACACACACACACACAAACACACACACACACACACACACACACACACACACACACACACACACACACTTTTTTTCTGTTTCATTTATTTTTATCATCTCTCTCTCTCTCTCTCTCTTACTTTAATACACGCATTTTCTCTTACACACAGATATAAACACACACACACACACACACACATTTTTATTTTATTGTTTTTTATTTTACACTCGTTAAAAAGCTAAAGCCCTGCTTAGCGAGCATAAAATAATGGCAGCCATTATTTTTTTTTCCAGTCCGAGCACCACGGCAGCTTGATATGCTGCCATGAAGTGGTGGACTTGTTTTTCAGTGAGCATTACTTGTAGATTAACAACCTGCTGGAGAATGTTCATCCTCCAATCAGGTTACGATCTATAGGTCGCCCATTCTCTAATCAGAGAATAACGAATGAAAGTCACACAGTCTTTAAAACATGCAAGGAAGAGTGCAATATTGAAGATTCCTAGCATTTGGAATCACAATTCACAACCTTATTGTGGACACTGCCTTGTTATGAAACTAGAAGCTTTGAAAATATACACCAAGAGTTTTAGCCCCAACTGACAAAAGCTAGGCTTTGTGAATGTGTGCACTACCATGAGTATCACATGCTTAAGAGTAACTGGAAGGTGCATATACGTTTATAAGACAGATTTTTTTTTTTTGCATCCACTGGTGGCATAGTGGTATAAAGTACTATCCACACTCCAGGTGACTCAAGTTGGACTAGTGGCTCAGACAGAGGAGGATGACCTGCATATTCTTCGGGGAAGATGGAATCTGCCAGCAGCCAGGGATGAACCTGGTACTGACTAGGATGTGTATTCTGGAAAAGGCAGGCTACTAAGAAAAGTAGAAGGGATCATGTGAGGGATGATGTAGGCAGTGATGTTTTCATAGGTTCCCCATAGGTTCATAGGTAGGTACTAGGCTATCGGCCCAAGGGCCTACATAAGCCTAGCCAGCAAGGTACCATAACTTACGCCACCCAAGAAAGTTATTTTCCTATGCCACTGTCCAGCAGAGAGACAGAAGTGATCCCCGAGGTGTATTTCCTATTTCCCATCCACTCATCAAGATTTTTCTTGAAGAGTGCTAATGAAGAACTTTGCTTGACATAGATGGGTAGCTTGTTCCAGAGTACAGGAAGTCTCTGGGACAGGAATCTATCCCTCCAGCGTGTCCTGTTTATTGTGGTGACAAGGTTTAGGTCCCTAGAGCATGTAGCTTGGAGGGATTGGGGTTTCTTTAGGTGTAGCATGTCCAACAGGTCTGGGTTTGACATAGCTTTATATGTTAGGCAGCGATCACCTCAGAGTAGGTGATATGCTACGGAGTAAAGCTCGAGTTTTTTGAGGAGGTCAGTGTAGGGCATTGGTTTGAGGCCAGTAATCCTCTTTGTGAGGTACTTCTGTGGCCTTTCCAGCTGCTGCAGATGTCTTGTGAGGTACATTCCAAAAGGGGCATTGTACTCTATAATGGGACAAATGAGTGACGAGTAGAGGAGAACATTGACCTCTTTTTTCCTGGATGAGAACCCTTTTATGATGAGGTGTGCCACATAGAAGGACTTCCTGACTACTGTGGCGATGTGACTATCAAAGGAGAGACTACTGTCCACCTGGTCCCAAGGTCTCTTATTATGCATTGCACGTTAAGTAGATTGCTGCCTATCACGCTTGCTCTGCCCATTTAGGAATCCCATCCTATAAATATCCTGAATCCACTCATTCATTGCTTGCTCCTCAGTGCTGGCCTATCACTAGTGAAAGACGGGGTTGGCAGCCTTAGAGACCATAGACCAAAAGGTTGTTCTCTCCCTAGAGAAGGATGGCCAACCTTCAGGGTTATAGTTATGGCAGGAATCAGCCACTCTTCCCTAAGGCATTCAGAGAATGGCAGCATTCAGCCACTCCTCTTGGACATTCAGAATGCACACAGTAAGGGGAATCCTTGCAGTCTTAGGGGGCTAAAGACCATCAGGTTGTTCTTTCCCTGTAGAGGAAGGGCCTGCCTGCAGGGATAAGCAGAATTTGCCAGGGAACCCCTCTCCTTGAATAAGAGGGATGATGCTGAGGGAAAAGAATGTGTCTATGGAAATTAAGGAAAATATCAGCAGTAAGTAGGGCAATTTGGGGCCAAAAATATTCATAAAAAAGATTTGTAAAGCATCCTCATTTTAATTTTAAATACATGGTATACTTTATCAAAGCATTTTTCTATGAATTTTGATTGTAAATGACCATTTTATCACACAAGCTTTAATTTACATTAATATTTTACATAGGGAGTAAGACATATTCACCCATTGCGGAAGGGGTTTTGCAAGCTGCAACTCTAAGAAATTTAACAATTTCTGAAGGTAATAAAATATGTGGATCTTTGGCTGTTCAATGGAATTGGCTTGTACCATCTTAATTTGCTCAACATCTAATTTGTTCATCATTTTTACTTCCACTTCACTCAGAAACAATATTAGGCAAGCAGTCAAGAGGCCCAAAACATGCCTAGGCATACTCACCTTTAAGTAGATACACTTAAACGTTTTTGACACTGCTTACAAGCACCTAATAGTGCTTTATCTCTCAAATTAAGCAGGGTTGTAGATGATAACCCTGGCATTAATTTTTGTCACATCATCAAGACTAGCCTTAAAGGTGGTCATGGTAAGTTATTTCATAGGTGGGGAAAATGTCTGGTACAAAGCACATAACTCAACAAATCTGTTTCTGTAACACTCACCTTCATTAGCTTACTTCAATACTTTCTCCAATACTTCACTTCTATATATGAAAAAAAAGTAGCAGATAAAATAAAGTGTGGAATGGATCGTATGCATTGCGAGCTACACTAACAGTGTAAAAGGGTAACTTGGTTTATTTACCACGATTCAACATTTTAAATGCAACAAGGGGAACAATAAAATCAAATATCAGGGCCAATCTAAACCATGCTTTTCTGAGAGGATTCCTCACATCTAATACAAGACTCTACAAAAGATGTTTTGAATGTGGGGATTGTGGACATTCTATGAAGAAGAATGACATGATTTGTAGAAAATGCATGGAAAAGGGCCATTCATGGTTTGACTGTCCAATCTTACAAAAAAAAATGGCAGTGATAAAAGAAGTGAAATTGTTGGGGAAATTAGTCCCTTTCTATACACTTTATTTCTTCTATCAGCTGATTTTTATTCCACACCCTCCCTTTTCTTTCTTTTTCTCTACTTTTTTTTACATTTTTTTAAAAGAATTTACAATTATCTTATTTCCTCATTTTGATATATAACCTTTCCACTGCTATCCTTGAGGCTGCTCATTTGTCCTTATTTATGGTTCACACATTTTCCAAAAAAAGTTATAACATTTTTTTTTTCTTTCAGAAAAAAAGTCTGTCTATAAATCAGTTCATTCATTTTCTGTTTTTTCATATATTTATCTTTTCTTCATACAGATATCATATTCTTCTCTTCCAAACATCTCCTCATATTCCTTTATAATATTCTTATGTCCTTTTGATGTCTCCTTATTCTCGTCTTCATCTTTACATAGACCTTTTATACTCTTCCTTATACTTTAACCCCCAAGATGACCAGGCAATGTAAAATGAGCTCATTGTACTGCACTCATATCACAATATCTCCTTTTCTTATAGGTTCTATTTTAGCCACCTTACCTGTCAAATGTGTCTGCTCCATCCTTTCTTTTATTATTTTTTCATTGCTACCTATTATTGCCCATATTGCCATTTAGTGTATGTGATACTTGTTATCTTTCTACCGCCTTGTATTTCACATAATCATTCTGACAAGAAAACAACATATGATCGACTTCTGTTTTTATATTCCCCTCTTCTTCTTCTTCTTTTAGCTTTTTTCCCAGTTAGGGGTCACCACAGCGGATCACCTGTCCGCTCATGATTGGCAGTGGAGTTTTACATTGTTGAGTTGCCAGCCTGGCGCCCAACCTTCCACAGAAGGCACACATACATGCACACACTCACACCTAGGGCCAATTTAGAGTGTCCAGTCCACCTACAGCACGTCTTTGGGATGTGGGCGGAAACCGGAGCACCTTGAGGAAACCCACGCGACCACAGGGAGGACATGCAGACTCCGCACAGAAAGCACCCCAGCCGAGGATCGAACTGGAGAACCTCTGTTTTTATATTCCCCTCTTACATATGTATAATACCTCTCTTTACCTACATACAGTTTACCACACTACTTCACTTCTCCACATAATTTAATATCCTATATTTTCTCTTTCTCAAGCTTACAATTAACATATTCTGTAGCAACAGTATCCATATAAATAATTACATATCTTTTTGTCTCTTTCCCACTACTATATCTGCATACACAATTACCCTCATTTGGCCTGTTTTTACTCTTATATCACAAATCATTATCCTTCCAGGAACTCCTACCATCACATCAAGTACTTTTTCATTCTCATCTTTTATTAAAATTGCTATTCATGAACACATACCTCTTCCAAAACTCCATATGATCTGTCTCCCTAATAATGTAATCAGTTGTTCTCGCTTTTCCATATCTAAAAATCTGTAGTCTTCCAAACACATTAATTCCACATATATACTTTTAAACCACTGGAACTCATTTGAATGCAGTTTACATTTATATTATCCTTTTCTGTTTTTGCACTTTTCTTTAACCCACTCCCCAGTTCTCTTTTCATACCCTACCTGCACAAAACTGTATCATTCTTCTTCTGACAGTGCCCCATTTAATTCCTCATTTTTTCTCACTACTTCATTGTTATTACATATGTCAGTACTAAACATATTACAGTCTTTGTCAGTCCTACTATTCCCCACATTTTTGTTATCTTTATGCATCACTTAATATTTTATTACAAAATGTTTACTGTTAGCATGTTTCACCTCATTCTATGTAGTATCACCCTCATTTTCCCCAGCAGTTTCACTTCTTTTATCACTGCCATTTTTTTGTAAGATTGGACAGTCAAACCATGAATGGCCCTTTTCCATGCATTTTCTACAAATCATGTCATTCTTCTTCATAGAATGTCCACAATCCCCACATTCAAAACATCTTTTGTAGAGTCTTGTATTAGAGGTGAGGAATCCTCTCAGAAAAAGCATGGTTTAGATTGGCCCTGATATTTGATTTTATTGTTCCCCTTGTTGCATTTAAAATGTTGAATCATGGTAAATAAACCAAGTTACCCTTTTACACTGTTAGTGTAGCTCGCAATGCATACGATCCATTCCACACTTTATTTTATCTGCTACATTTTTTTTTTCATACATAGGCTGATGACACTCAGGGAAAAAGTTTTGAGTTCCAACTCAGATTATGTCCCATGCCTGTAGTTGTACAATTACCTTTTCTTTTTTGCTGCACATTTACTGACTTTGGAGAGGAAAATCAGGTTTAGGAGACATTGTTTGTTTGTGTCTTTCAGCTTTTCCCAGTTAGGGGTCGCCACAGCGGAACTCCGGTTCGCTAATGACTGGTAGTTGATTTTTACGTGCCGAGTTACCAGCCCTGACGCACAACCTTCAACGAAGGTATGTCCATTCACGGATGTCGCCATGCAGAAGACGCTCTAGCTGAGAATCGAACTGGACAGCGTCTTACTGTGAAGCGACATGAAAAAAAGAGCTGTAGGATTTCTTCCTTTTAATCCATGACCTATATAAACTGAAAAGATGACAGAATAACATCTTGCAGGAGAGTATTTATGTGTTCTGATAATGCTAACTGAGAATCTGTGTAAAATTCAGTGTTAATGGACTATGACCTCTTCGGAGAATGCATTGCTTTATGGTAGGTAATTATCTTGACGTCCATTAGGCTGTGCATAGTTCAGACTGGACGCAACATGCTGAAATTCCCTTTTTTTTTCTAAAAAGCTCCAGCTCCTTACAAGCACAGTGTAGATTGTTATATGATATAATGACATCTGTAATACCATAGAGTGTAGCTCTCAGTGCATTGATTACACATTCAAGCATAGTATGAGTTAACTTCAAAACATTTGGAAATTTTCAATATTTGCCAGTACAGATCATATAATTGACTTTCATTTTATTTACTGTTTTTGTTGAAATAGGAATTGCTGGCTTTACTGATCAATTGCCATTTCATTGAGCATTATGAGACTATAAATATGGTGTTTTAATGTGAGTTCAAAGAGCAGGGTGAGGAAGTTGCTCCCTTTCTCTACTGTTATGCAGTCTCAGAGTTAGTGTATATGTGTGTGTGTGTGTGTGTGTGTGTGTGTGTGTGTGTGTGTGTGTGTGTGTGTGTATTGTAGGGGTGTGGAGAGCAGGGAGCAAAAATAATTGTCTTTGTATTTTCCTGTTTTAGTTCTCAGTGATATAGTTGGAATATGTTGCTATGAAGTGTTATTTTTGATAAAACATAATCATATACCAAACACAAAGGAACCCAGCACTATACAAATTAATAGCATTTTATTTAGCCCAACATATAAAGAAAAACATCAGAATGGGCACAGATGAGGCCATGACAGCAGAGAAACTGCTGTCTGCATTTCTTCTTTATGTGTTGGGCTAAATAAAGTGCCATTAATATGTATGGTGCTGGACTTTTTGGGTGGGGGTTACTTTTGTTGTTTTCCAAGGTCCTGCATAGCACTGTGGTTGAAAAACACACACGCATGTATATATATATATATATATATATATATATATATATATATATATATATATATATATATATAGGTCTACTTTGATAGAAAACATTTCACTGAAACTCATTTCGTCGATGCCTCATTTCACTGAAAATGAATTGCCTGAGCACAATTCACTGAAAGCTCACTTCACTGAAAACTCATTTGACTGTAAATACAGCAACATTCTTTGTATGTCAGTGGTATATTACCCAACACTTCTTTTTTTTTTTTTTTTTTTTTTTTTTTTAAAAGTACATGTCATTTATTTCTTTTTTTTTTCAAAACAGGTTTATTGTTTTAACATACAAGAGAAATATCATAACAATTTTATACAAGTAATTTAAAATAGATATGATTATAACATTCAACAAAACAACTAAAGAATTTACAAAGACATCCACTACAATCAGATCAATTAATTAAACTAAAATACCATGCTTATTGAAATTAGGATTTTTTAAACAAATTTTGTAAATTATCCCATACAATATAATAAGTTGTTTTTCTAGTTGTTCTTGACCTAATTGTGTTTATTTCCATATGGCACAATATATTCATAACATTTTTAAATTCATTGAATGAAGGAGGTGTATCTGAAATCCAATTTCTGGTTATTATTTTCCTAGCCACTGCTAGAACAGACCATAACAAGGGAAGCTTAACCTTTTTAACACTTTGAGGTACAGGTGTGTTGAATAATATAAGAGATTTAGAAATAATGAAATTATCTGTAAAAAGAGCCTGCAAAAATTCATTAACTGACTTCCAGTATTCTTTCAATTTTATACAGTCATAAAACATATGAGCCCAGTCAGCATTAATTTCTACATTACATCTCTTACATAGATTATCTTTATTATTTATTTTATTCATCATCAAAGGTGTATAAAAGATCTATGTAAAATTTCCATGTATAAAGTCTCCAGACAATGGAAGACGTAGTTCTATAGGCAGATTCCAATATATATTGTTTATCTTGTTGATTTGGTGGGTCCCCATTAATAGAAGTGAAATAATTCCAGTATGTATCTACACTGTAAAAAGTTTCTTGTCTGATAATTTTATATATGTATGAAAGTTTACCTTTATCAGAAACTTTATGTTGTAAATTTAATATCAAGTAATCAATCAGTGTTGGAATAGATTCTTTAACTGTTATAGACATTAGATCTATTCTATCAATGAGATGTTGTCTAAAGGTCTGAACCTCTAACCAGCAAGTTTCTCTTAGATCAAATTCTTGTTTTAAGAAATCTAGATTTTTAACTTTATTATCAGATATCAACTGATACCAGTACTTTAGATCATTATCTATAGCTAAATGAGTTCCTTCAGAAGTAGATGACAAAAGCATACCCTGAGTATACATTATAGGGAATATAATAAAATTCCATTCCCTATACTTAGTGTGCATGAATATAAAGTTACGATAGCTAATAATAATATTTAATGGGTAACAAACCATATGTTTAGGTGTAATAGGTGAAGTACAAAATTCCTTTAGTAACCATAACATGGAGTTATTTACAATCATATTTTTATGTGTTAAGGAGATTTTCATGAAGTGCATACTAATTAGCTCCCAATAATCTTTCCATTTTGCGACATATGACTGATCTATTAATAAAGTAATAACTTTTACAATAGAAGAGATGGTATATAAATTAAAGTCTGGAAAAGAAATACCCCCTTGAGACCAGCTATTAGTATGTTTCTTTAATGCAATCCTAGGTCTATTAGGTGCCCATAGGAAATTTAACATTAGTGTATTCAGTTTCTTGATAATTATTTTTGTAGGTGGAAGTATTATTGATTGTATTAAGTATAAAATCTTGGGGAATATTATCATTTTAATAATTGTAAGTCTCTCCTCCATAGTAAAAAAAACATATTATTCCAGGTATTAAATAGATTTTTATATTAAGAAAACAGGTATTATAATTATTATATATAATAGATTTAATATCTTTAGATAGTATTATACCTAAATAAGTTATCTGACCTGAATTGGGTACATATTTAGTAAAATCACTAATGAGAATATTTTTTCGTGTATATATAGGTAGTATTTTAGTTTTTCTTCATTGAATATTAAACCAGAAATACTTTTAAAATTCATCATTTTATCAAATAGAGACTGCATAGAAGAATTAGATCCTGCTGATGTAATTAGAACATCATCTGCAAAAAGTTGAATTTTGGATGTTGTATTTTCATCTATTTCAAAACCCTCTATGTCAGTACTGTTTCTGATCAAATTAGCCCAAGGCTCCATTACTAAAGTGAATAATAGTGGAGAAAGTGGACATCCTTGTTTTGTACCTTTAAGAATGGGTATTTTTTGTGAAACATATGTTCCTACCTTAATATAAGCCAACGTTCCTTTGTATAAATGCTCAATTAGATTTACAAATGCATCTGAGAAGTTTGTGCACTTCAGTAAAGTAAACAGATACTCCCAACTTACTGAATCAAATGCTGAACTTATATCAAGACTAATAAGTGTTAAATCTTTCTTTTTCCTATTTGCAAAATCAATTAATGTTAAAGTTCTTCTTATATTATCAAAAGTATTTCTATTTACAGTGAAGCCTGTCTGATCTATATCTATAATGCCTGGAACGATTGTCTTCAATCTATCAGCAAAAATACTCATAAACATTTTATAATCAACATAATGAGATGGGCCGATATGAAGTACATCTAGTTGGATCTTTATTAGGTTTTAAAATTGGCGAAATAAATGTATATTGCCAAGATGGGGGGGTTATTACCTCAGTTTGGGCCAAAATAAAAACCTTATGTATTCATGAATATGTACTTTTAGAAAAGATTTTATAAATCTCTGGTATAATACCATCATTACCAGTTTGTTTGATTTAAGCTTATTTATTTGTGTAATAACCTCTGTATATGAAATACTTTTGTCCAATAGTTTAATCTGTTGTTTATTAAGCTTTTTATTCATGTTTGTGGTTATAAACTCCTTTATTTTATCTTTAGGTTCCATGTTAATGTTATTATTGTTAATATTGTGAAAGTGATTTCTAAATTCATCTAGTATTTCTGGTAGACTAGAAACATTCTTCTTTTTCCTTAGAGAAAAGATTTCTTTGATATGGTTTTGTTTATTCAACCTTTTTGTTTTATTTTTAAGTCTATGTAAGTATTTGGGGCTTATTGAGTAAGACAAAACTTGTATTTCTCTAGAGTTATTTTAACTTTATGAGTTAAAATTTCTTTGTATTTCTCATTTAGTTTGTTTATTTCTTCAATGACTTTCTTATCCATAATATTTTCTTTATTATTATGTTTATAAGAGTCTAATTTACTTTGAATATCTAACAATTCCTTATCCCAAGATTTCCTTTTATTATTATACCATCTTATACTTTGTCCATATAGATATGATTTTAAGGCATCCCAAACATAGACAATGGAGACTTCAGGAGTATTATTTATGTCTAGAAAATGTTGTACTTCTGAAAGTATATATTCTTTATAGTCTTTTAGTTGAGTTAAGTATGCTGGTATCCTTTTGATCTGAACATTATGAGTATTTTTATCATGAATTCAAAAACAATTGAATTATGATCAGATATAGGACATGAAATGATTTTGGAATTAATTAAATCTGTTACCATCTGGTTAGAAATAAAGACCCTATCTATTTTTGAATAAGTTTTGTATCTGTTAGAAAAAAGGTGTATGGTAATGATTTTGAATCTATCTGATTATTAATATCATTCAAATGATAAGAATTAGCAAAATCATTTAAATGTTTTGCATTAGATGTAATTCTTCTTTTCCTATAGTGGTAGTATCACTTTCATGTAGTATACAATTAAAGTCACCAGCTAAAATAATATCTCCTATAGAGAATGATATGATCTTATCAAGATGATGTTTCACTGTATTAATACCAATTCCGGTATCCAATATACATTAATTAAAGTGTAAGTCTTCCCATTAATTTGTATTGTAACCATACAAAACATTCCTTTGTCATCCTGATAAGACTTAATGGTTTTAGGAATGGGCATACTTTTATTCCATAAAATAGCCACTCCTCTTTTTTTCTGAGTGTGCTCTGAACTAACCAATACTGTATATTTGTTTGTGGCTAGTTTATCAGTATCTTTTTTCAAGAGATGGGTTTCTTGCAGGAAGACTAAGTTGGCCTTATGTAAATTAATGTATCTTATTAGGCTTGCCCTTTTACATGGATTATTCAATCCATTAATGTTTAAAGAAATTCCTTTTCAAGATGGCATTTTTAAAACTTAAGAATCTTATGATCAAAATAACAAATAACAACATAAGTAATGTTACATCTCCTCCTTTAGGTGTACCTTTAAATATAGCTGTATTTATTGAATCTCTTATGGGATTTTGTATAGGATTCAATTTTGTTTGTAGTGACAATGAGTGTACAAAATATATTGTGGATGTCAAAACTATATACATATAACAATGAACAAGTGAAAATAATGTAAGGATTAAACCTTGCATCCAGCCTGGAGTTAAAAACTCCAACTTAGAGTAGTATTTACCACTCAAGTTAACCCCTACCCTAAGCAGCAGTACCTCAGCTACCACCTTATCAATTTAATACTGGTTATATTTAACTTAAATTAACAGCTTTCAATTCAATTATCTAGCAAGACAAGACTACACCTTTGATAAAACAGCATCATATAAACTAAAATAAACTTTTTTTTTTAAAAACTATTCATACTACTATATACATCTATGTAATATAATACACTTGTATTCAAATAGCATTCAAATAAACTTGATATTAGGAACCAAGAGGAGAGAGAGAAATAAAAGACGTGAAAGAGGGAGAGAGAGTGAAAGAAAGAGAGAAAAAAAAAAAAGGAAGGCATATTTACATATTAATTTATTCAAAGTATGTAAAAATAAGTTCTAACATTCATTTAAATCAAAAACTTTGGCTAATATGGTTCAGACATTACATATATTAAGATGCATCTATTTTCTGTCATGTCAATGCAGTCAACAGCTTCCAAAAAAAACCTTGAATTGCTTGAATATGAGCATTTTACTCATACTCATTATTGTCAATAGAATAAAATATTATATTTATAGAAATTGTTATAAATCATACTGCATAGTTATGCACATTCTCAGAAACACTTGCATTATTGTAAAAAAAAACATCTGTATTTTGTATGTCTATACTACTGCTTTAAAATATATCACATGACAATTTCTTCCAGTATAGAGTTATAAAGTTATTTATGCTTGTCAATCAGATGAATTAAATGAGTTATAGTAATGTATATGTTTGGAACATAAGTTTTTAACACAGATTAGTATGCTGCAGTCAAGTAGATTTTCAAAAACACTTGAATAAATGTTTCATTTTCTATCCCTTCTAAAATAAGACATTTACTTACTACAAGAAACTGCATCATTTAAAATCATTATAACTGACATATTTTATGAATTATAACATAGATATTTAAGTAATTATATAAAATAACTCACATTTAAATGTCAAATAGTTCATTTTCCTTCACATAGTCGCATTTGCATCAGTTCTACTTCCTGGTAGAGTGTTCTTCCTGAATCTGTGATGTGTCAGTATGATAACTGGGTCAAAGGTCAGATTGACTGCTTTCAGCTTCTCTGTGAGAATTCTGAGAGTTGAAGCTTTTGAAACAGCTCAAGGACACTGTTCATGAGGTAGCCCACATCCCAGATTGTCTCCCTTAACATTTTGGCGGGAAACTTGTTAAAAACTAGTGACAAACATTCATTTAGCAGTGTAAATGCATCTAAACATGACAAAACATTCGCAATGTATTTTACAGGTTATTACAGCCTCTATGTAAGTGAAATTAAGCCCAAAGTTATTAATAAGTAATAAAACTCAATATTTTTGTCCCAACTCAATTTTTATGCAAATCTTATTATTTACTGTGTCTATATGATCAAAAGCATTTCTATATATTAATATGAGAAAAAAAATAAAGAGAAAGAATAAAGAAAAGAAAAAGAGAGTAGAAAATAAAAGAGTGTAAAGCAGAAATAAAAAAATGTAAGAGAAAGCTATATGAAATATATACAATGGAATATTACTTACTGTTTATATTAATAGACTTAAAAATAAAACATATTATTTACTATTATTTAGTTCTAATTATTATTAGTTAAAGCATGACAGATTATTTACAAACAAGCATAAGCAGTATAATCAAGAAAGTATAATTAGGAATAGCATTTGAAGAACATATAAACTTTTTACAAGGAATAAATATGTTATTATTCCATTTATCATATTTTCATTACTCTTCTCTCCCTGCCCTCCCCCACCCTTTACCCACTACATAATCTAAATAGAATGTCATTGTTTAAACAAAGAAAAGAAGAAAAGGAGAAAAAAAATAAAAAAAAATGTATCAAATTACTGACCTTACTTCTCTTTTTCAGAAAGAGAAACAAATTGAATAATAGCTTGTTATTAGTTCCTCAGATATTTTGACTGGTTATGAAACAAAACATTTCTTTGCACACAGAGAATAACTTATAACTTTGATTAAATCTTTTTCAGAACATTTGTGGCTTTCTGGAAATGCAGGAACTATATTTAAAAAGATTAATAATGAAGTAAAATGATGAGAGAAAAAAACATAGAACAAATCATTTGTTCTTTAGTCTCTTCTTCTTCTCTGAAGTCTTCCACGAAGTTTCAGTTGCCAGTCTCTTTAATGAAGGACTAGCCCATTCCATTTCCTCTATTTTATGCAAAATCTTATTTTTTTTGATAAACAGTAAAGCAGAGTCTAAGTCATCAAAAATTTTAGGACCATCAGGAAGAAAGATTTTTAGCTTGGCAGGAAACAGAAGGTATGTTTTAAACTGTGCTTTTTTAAACTCCCTTATTAGTGGCAGAAAAACTTTTCTTTTAGCTATTACCAAGGAAGAATAGTCATTGTCAAAACGCACAGTTGTCTCATTAATCTTAACAGGAGCTTTAGCCCAAGCAGATTTAAGAACCATCTCTTTATCACAAGATGATAGAAATCTAACTATAACTGATCTAGGATAGTTTTTGTTAGAGTTAGTATTAGCTATAGATCTATGTGCTCTTTCGATACCAAAAGAGAATGCTTCTGGTAAGTCTAAAGTTTTAGGGAGCCATGTTGTTAAAAAAGAAGTAATATTGTTACCTTCAATATTTTCTGGCAGTCCAAAAATCCTAATGTTATTGCGCCTAGATCTATTTTCCAAGTCATCCAGCTTTGTTTGTAAATGTGTATTTTGTTTCAGCAGAAACTCAATGTTGATTTCCTCTTCTTGGATTCTATTTTCCATGTCATTCACAGCTTCTTCTATGCCTGTCATCTGGATCTTCTGTTGTTGCAGGTCTATATGTAACAAGTCTATTTGTTTTCTAGTTTTTTCTATGAAGGTATCAATTTTAGTATCAATTTTATCCATCTTAGCAGTAAGTTGCTGGATTATAGTTATCAGAGACTGAAGTTCTTTCTTGATGCTGGAGTCTTGAGAATTTGTCTTACTGGAACTCATTTCAGACTGATAAACTGACAGGAAAATTTCCAATGTGATTTCTGACAGGAATATTGTTAAAATTTCCTTTCTTTTTTAGATATAGTTCAAGAACTATATAAAACAAACATATTTAGAAAGAAAATTACTTCAAAAATTAATTTTTTAAGTAATTAATTCCTGTCAGTGTAATGAAATTGGTGGAGCTGAAGAAATCTGCTGCTATCCTGTGTTCATCCTTGGCCACGCCCCTACCCAACACTTCTTGAATATACTCTGCAGTGGCTTATGATCATCTTCTGCTAACAGTTGTTTCCTACATACATATGTTCTTGAAACTCTTCACAAGCATATACTATGGATATCAACTCCTGAGTACAGTTTTTCCTTTTAGTAAAGCCTCTTAACTAACAAAGAATTGGATTACATTCTTGCAAAATCACTGTACCAGTCCCGTTCTGTCTCGGTATGTCAAATCACTTCAGCATGGGTACTTCTGTCTCTAAATGTTAGAGCAGTATAAACCTGTTTTCTGTCTCTTCATACCAGTGTTCAGAATAAACTTTAAAATATACATAATCATACCTAGAAATCCCATTAATACTTGTTTTATCCTCTGGCAGAGACATGTGAACCATAGAACTGATTTTTTTCATCAAGGACGATCAAGCCCTCTGAAGTCATAACATGGCCTACAAATCTCAGCATTGTAACCCTAGCTGTTACTGTTATTCTAGACTGAGATTATACTGTCTCATTCTATTCAGTAACTGAATCAGTCTTTCATTATGCTCTTCTACCGTCACAGCCCATACCAGTATTCTATTAATATTTTTTAAACGTCTTTATTAAACATGACTTTTTCAAAAAATGTGGTGTGTACACATACAGTAATGGTGTGTACACATACAGTAACATGAAAACTACAAACCCATCATTTTCATGCAGTATACATATAGATTTTCTTTTTGACAGTTTTCAATTCAACATTATATAAACTGCCCAGTTCCATCCTTCCCTTAAATTAACTCTTCCTCCTCCTACACATTATTCTGCATGTATTCCCACAAATTCCATTTATTTCTATGCAGTTTGCTCCTTCCCTTGTATAAACATCCAACCTCCAATTCTTTTATCTCTTTCACCATATTTGATACTTCAGTTATGGTAGGTTTTGATTCTGATTTCCATTTTCTGGTAATTGCTTTTTTTTGGCAGCCATTAGCATTAAACTTGGCAACGCTTTACTATGGCGATACACTTCAGATCATATATCCCCTTTCAATAGAAGCATTTCCTTAGCTACAAACATTTGTCTCCCACCAATATTTCTGAGAAAATACATTGTACAGAATTTTTTAAATCTATCAACTTGTTACATTCCCAAATGACATCTTCTCAATTACCCTTCTCCCTTTTCCAACACTCCCACCACCATTTGTTATGATCAAGAGGAAAAAAAACTCTGAAGTCTGCATAGGATGTAAAATACCTAGTCAAACAATTTCATGCAAAAATACTTGTTGCAAGTTAAAAGCCTGAAAATTATCTTACATGCTTTATCTGCATGGAATTTTATCTGCTGTTTTTAATCTCCCTTCTTTGTTCTACAGATTATACACTGACCCAGAGCACTTCATTTAACTTTACCTACATACTAGTGTAACTGCCTTTACAGTCCATTTTAAGCTTAAATGATTCTCCCATTAGTTAAAATTACCATTATGAAATTACCAGATCTATATTTATATACTATCCATAAGACGGTAATTAGTTCTGGGTGAAATAGTGACTACTTCACTGGTAATAGTACTGAGTATTCAGGGTCTATATTATCTAATCGACTGCTTAGCTTGTTGAACGCCTAAAAGTCAACAGCTAAGGGTCCAAAACGTACAATCTCGAACGGCCAGGTAAGCAAATTCTTTCATCAGGAAAGAATTCACTTGGCCATGCCACACTAACATAAACTTCCAAGTCTGTGCCCCCCACACCCCCCTAACTAAATATACCAACTCTGAGATCGCTCTACATTGGGGAAAAGGCAAATTTTCGATAATGACCAAGCAAATTCTTTCTCGAAAGAATTCACTTACCTGGCCGTTCGAAATTGTAAGTTTTCGACCCTTAGCTGTCGATATTTAGGCGTTCAACAAGCTAAGCAATCGATTAGATAATATAAACCCGAGTATTCATTAGTCTGTATTGTAGGAAAGAGCATTCAGGTGCTGCAAGTGCCCATAAATACTACAGAGGGCAGTCCTTGTATAAATTTCCTTATTCCCATCCACAGAGCCAGGTTATACTTGAACAGGGATGGGGATGAACTTTGCTTTACATGGATGGGGAATTTGTTTCACAATTGTTGCATCATGTGAGAGATGTATCTGTCTCTCCAAACTATTCTGTTTATGATGCAGGAAAGGTTTAGGTCCCTGTTAATGAACTGATTTCTTGGTTACAGTAGAAATTACATGATTTATTCCAACCACCTACATTGTTTTAGTTCTTAAAATTTGTTAAAAATATTTCATTATTTACTACTGTAGGTCTACTGTTACATTGTGACACGACATTGTTATATATGAATGTAGACAATACTTACTATACATGTTTAAAGAATCAAGAAAAAGTGCTGACAAAACAGAAAACAGCTTGTCATTTTCCTGAAGTGCAGTTTTTTTCTAGGAAAAACAGAACATTTACGGAGAAATGCTTTTGAAACATGATTTGAATGCTCATGTTGTGATGCACAGAATCAAATCTGGGACACAGGAAGACAAAAGTGGGTTAAGTGTTCTTTATCTGCTGAAAAATCGATGCATGTGCCTGTTGAGAGTTCAGTATGACTACAAAGGACATTCCAGTAAACATATTAAAGGAAACATCTGTCTACAGCAGATGCACACTACCTTCTCTGCAGTTTCACAGATACCTGTTAAATGGTCATGTTGGACAGACAAAAAGACAGCAACTAATTTTCCATGGCACCCCATTTATTTTTTTTAGTTTATCCTATATATGTGTTTACATAAGTCTACCTAATAGTATGAGACAGAGTTGCAAAGACCAAATTTCAGCGGCATCTAGATTCTGAAGCTAAACTTAACAGCCCTTCATGATGTGAAATTATGACAAACTACAACAATCCAAAAGGCAAGATAACTTTACTGTATCACAGCGAACAAATTTCAAAAAGGATTAGAGAGATAAAAATGCACTGTTTAGGGACTTCCAAGAATGCTGATGAGCCTCCAGGCCCCAAACCCAGGCTCCCAGCTATCAGTGTATAGTTCATATTTGTAGACAATGTAATCCGCTGTAGTTTGGTTGTTTGCTGAATCATACATGGCAGAATATTCAGGAATGTATTTCAAGCACTGTAAAAACACAACTGTTATATCACGATTTCATATTTATTCACATTTTTACTCAATAAATTCCAGTATACTCTGTTTTGCACACTGGACTTCTTGGTTTGATGGGTGACATTTACATAAAATAGACAGAAGCACCACTTTATGCTCTGTGTAAAAAACATTTTTTGAAATGTGTATGTGCTTTTGTACACATTTATATATATATATATATATATATATATATATATATATATATATATATATACACATATCTATATATACATATGTATATATGTATACACACACATACATACACATATACATATCCTCTACACACACACACACACACACACACACACACACACACACACACATATATTTATTTTATTTTATTTATATACTTTGTTAACCAGTAGTTCTGGAATAGGGTATGGAGGGTGGGTTGTGAGAATAAAGGTTGAGATGGACAACACACATGGAACATTCTGGTGAGTACATAACTTCTTTACGTGTTGCTGTCAATCTCGCCTTTATTCTCACTGATGGGACTGCGTCCCAAGCAACCACATTACTGGGTGGTTCATGAGAGAATATTCCTCAGAACCACAGAAGCTCTACTCCTGGAGGTTAAATCCAGTTTGTAATGAGTAATAAAAGTATGAGGTTTTGCCCACATAGCTGCAGCACAGATATCATCCCTGGCTAACCTTGCTTGAAAAGCTGCAGATGTAACTACTGATCTGGTGGAATGTGCCTTGACATGAAAAGGAAGGGGCTTGTTTTTAGAACTGTAGATGTAGGATATACATAGAGTAAGCCATCTAGATAAGGTAACTTTTGAAACTGGTTGACCTTTCTTAGTCTCAGAGTAGGATATAAAAAGTTGGCTCGAATTCCTGAACCTTGAAATTCTGTGCAAGAAAAACGTAATTCCCTATGTACGTCGAGAAGATGCAGAGGGTATTCGCCTTTGTTTTGGAAATTAGGGAAGAACACTGGCAGCTCAACAGATTGATTTAGTTTTCTTTCCGACACAACTTTTGGCAGAAACAAAGGATTAGTGTGTAAGGAAACTCTATCCTTATGCAAAATGAGGTAAGGGAATTGGAAGACAAGGCTTA
The DNA here is from genome assembly GCF_019279795.1 of Protopterus annectens. NCBI lineage: Eukaryota > Metazoa > Chordata > Ceratodontiformes > Protopteridae > Protopterus > Protopterus annectens. The sequence goes on from NC_056741.1 coordinate 1,822,936,264, forward strand.
TAACTTTGAGACTCTTCTGGCTGAGGTAATGGCCACTACAAAGAGTATTTTCCAAGACAAAAACTTTAGATCACATGTGGCTGAAGGTTCAAAGGGGGAGCAAGTGATATTTTTTAATATGAAATTTTGATCCCAGGGAGGAGTTGAATCCTTGTATGGAGGTCTACTCATAGTTGCTCCTTCCAGAAAGGCCTTACTGAGCCTGTGTGACATGATAGCAGAGCCATTCTCTCCCACATGGAAATTGCTGCTAGTTGGACTCTAATAGTAGAAGCAGCCGCACCTTCATGAAAAAGTTTGGTTAGAAATTCTAGTATAGACTGTATGGATGCAGAAAACGGATCTACCTGGTTATCAGTTGCCCATATTACAAACCTATTCCATTTACTATTGTATAACTTACGCATAGAGGTTTTATGGGAGGAAAATAGAATATGTTTAAACAGAGAAGACAGACATGGAAACCTGGCAATCAAGGGAACTGGAGCAGCCCAGCTGCCAACTTGAGGTTCTGAAGGTTGGGATGTCCCTTCCCGACGGATACTTTAGTAGATCTGGAGCTGGGTCAAGAATCCATGGTTTGTCCCAAAGATGAGGCTGTAGAAAGGGAAACTATATTTCACAAGGCCAATAAGGTGCAATTAGGACTACTGTGGTCTCCAACAGACTTGCTTTCTGTAACAATTTGGGAATCAAAGGAACTGGAGGGAAGGCATATAGGAGTCCTGGAGGCCAATCGTGAATAAGTGCACCCCTTAGTGGCTCCCCCATAGCAGGAATTAGGGCAAAGTAGTTGCTGCATTTGGTATTGGTGGGTGAAGCAAAAAGGTCGCAGTAATGCTGGCCCCATTTCTGGAAAATGTCTTCCGCCACTTTCTGATTGACAGGCCACTCGTGGGGCCATAATATGGCCCTGTATAATTTGTCTGCAACCACGTTGGCTTTCCCCAGCATGTGCATTGCAAATAGAAAGTGGTTGAAGGATGCTGCCCACTGCCAAACCCCCAGAGCTTCTCAACAAAGGGGAAAAGATCTGGTTCCCCCTTGTTTGTTTATGTACATAACTACAGACTATTGTCTGACTGAATTGCTATCATTCCTAGAGGGAGAGTGTCCTGAAATGCCTGCAATGCCAAGAGCACTGTCCTCATCTCTAGGATGTTTATGTGCAAGTGAACCTTGTGTTCTTGCCAGGTGCCTTCGACTGTTTTCCCTACATAATGCCCCCCACCCTCTCTGGGAGGCGTCCGTGGTCACTGTGGCTTGAGGTTGAGGGGGGGGGGGTAAAGGGACAGCCTTGAGATACAGGAGGAGAGTGAATCCACCACTCGAGATCCTTTTTGCAGGAATTGGTTATGAGAATTTTGTGCAACATTGGTATTTCCAGGATTGACCACTGTGTGACAAGTAACCACTGAAGAATCCTCATACTCAGTCGAGCTAGAGGGACAAGTATGATAGATGCTGCCATATTCCCCAGAACCTGTAACACTTGTTTTGCAGTGGCTCGAGTTTTTCTGATTAATAGCTTGATATGAAGACAAAGATCGTGTATTCTGTTGTGAGGAAGTCTTGCTATAAGAGTGGCTGTATCTATCTCCAGAAGTAGCCACCACTACTGCCATGCCTTTAGTGAACACTCTGGGGGGTTGTAGTGAGAGCAAAGGGCAGAGCTCAAAACAGGAAGTGACTAGCTCCTAGTCGGAAGTGCAAAAACAATTTGTTGTAATTTATGGTAATGACTAGGCAGGAGCAAAGTTGAAGTGTACAATCCTTGGCTTGTAGCAGAAGATGCTGGGTCGAGGCGGCTATGAGACAGTCATCCAGATATGGAAACACCCGGAATCCATGGCGTCACAGATGAGCCACCACTACTGCCATGCATTTGGTGAACACTCTGGGGGCTGTAGTGACAGCAAAGGGCAGAGCTCAAAACCAGAAGTGACTGGCTCCTTGTCGGAAGCGCGAAAACATTCTGGGTTGTCTTTCCATTGGAATATGGTAGTACGCATCTGAAGGTCCATAGAGTACATCATGTTGTCTTTTTCCAGGAATGGAAGTATTGACTGCATTGTCACCATCTGGAACTTGGTTTGTTTCACCAATTTGTTGAGATTGCTGAGATCCAAAATGGGTCTCCAGTCCCCTGTTTTCTTTGGGACTGAAAAGAATCTTGAGTAAGTTCTGGATCCTCTCTGGTCTGCAGGGACTTCTTGGATGACTCTTTTTCTGCAACTTTTCGATTTCTAATGTTGCTTGTTCCCTTTGACTGTGTGGGAATGTCTGGGGGAAATTTGTTTTCGGAACAGTTGGGCACTCCTTTAGGAGTGCTATAAAGAAATGCCAAAGAAAGATTCTCTAGAGCCCTGGTTTTGTGGGCTTCCTCTGCTGCAGGGGTGGAGTCTTCCATTATTGCTCCCCCCTCTGCCCCTGGGGGAACTGTCACCCCCGTGCGTCCTGGTAAGACATCTGAGACTTTCTGAACCACATCTTCCCACTATCCCTCTGACCCTTTGGAAACTGTCTGGTAGGTGTGAAAAAACATACTCCAATGGCAGACAATTTCTTACCCTTCTGCTCACACTGGGTTAGCGTTTCCTTAACCTTGGGCCCAAACAGAGATGAGCCATCAAAGGGAGCATTAATAAAGGAAGACTTAAAGGGCTCTGCAAAATCACAGAGGAGCATCTAGGCCTGCCTCCTAATCGAGATGCCTGAACCCACCGCCCTACTCACTCAATCTGCTGCCTATCAAATGAGTCTCATGGACGAGTTGACTCTGGAATTGAGTGTAGTGAGCTATGCGTTGATTTTATCTGCTGCAGTACCAGCTACAGCTCCTTAGAGGGAGTATGATAGTTCTTTCAGCCAGTCCCTCTGAAGTCTGGTGACATGAGTAAGCTAGTTCAGCGATCATAGTGTAAAAGCCACTGACAAGAAGAAGCACTTCCCATATCTATCCATGGTCCTGGAATTCTTATTAGGAGGATGGATAGAGGAAATGGTCTCGGAAAGTTCCTTTTTCATGGCAGCCACCATGACCGCTACTTCCTTGGTGAGAAAGGCTTGGTCTTTGGGTGATGTAATGTACTTATTTGGCCTCCTAGGAGTGGGTTCTATGGAGTCTGGGGTATCACAGGCCTTCTGAGAGATTAGCTGAATAAGCTTGTCAGAAGGCAGTGTCACCCAAGAGGTTGAAGGGCAAGATCCAAAGTCCTTCAGAGTATACCGACTCCTCGGCCAAAGGGATGAGGACTGACAGTTGCCCCTCTGCTTTAAAATTCCTAGGATGTCTCCAAAGGAGATGTCCTCAGGAGGTGGCTGTGGGGACCCTTCCACATCACTGAAGTCAGTATCTGAAGTGAAGGACTCCTCAGGTGCTTCCTCTTGCATGGTCTCTTCTGAGGGACTTCTGCAGTGGGGTACTCTGGTGAAGTTTTGGAAGTGGGGGGAGTTCCCTTGGGGAACATCCTGAGCCCTTAGATCCCTGTAGTCCTGTGGATGGAGGTGATGAGGTAAAAATACCTGCGCCGATAAGGAAGGAATCTCTGACGGGGACTGTGTCTGAGACTGAGGAGCAGTCATCACCTTCCTCATAACTTTGAAAGTAGACTGCTCCTGCTCTGACGAACTCCCCGGACCTGTCAACACAGATGTTGGGGCAGAAAAAGCCCTCAGAGCAGGAGCTGGAAGCTCCAAAGATGAGGTGGGAGCTGAGCACATCTGTGCCGAGGCCCCGAGAAACAGGGTCAGATCCAAGGAGATCCGAGCCAGCTCCAAGAACCTGACCGGCGAGTATTGGCTCCCAGAGGTCTCCTGTTCCAACTGGATGGAGACACTTGGGGCAGACACCGGATCCAAGAAGCAACATGCTCCAGACCCAATATAAACACCAGCTGGATGTAGGAGTCTTCCGGCTCTGAAACCAAAGGTCAGATTGGAGGAGGAATAGAGGCCAAAGGGGGAGAATGATATTGATCCAACTCCTTAGAGCTAAGATCCAAAAGCAGCTTGGCCAAGGCTGATGTCTTGAGAAGCTTCACCCTATCCACATCTTCATCTGAAAGGCTCCTAGTTGACCTAGTCATCAATGTTGGAGATCTGGATATAGCTAAGAAAGGTGAAGGAAGCCAAGATGTAATCAGCTCCAAGGATGGAGATTGGCTCCGATAACGGTACTCAGCAGGTAATTTTGGAGCTGAAGGATCAGCAGAAGTTTTCGGAGCCAAAGACTCTGTGTGCTCCAGAGGTTGATGCCTGCTCCATGGGTGCTGTCTGAGTGGACTCTTTGGGTGGTTTTGCTCTCGGCTCCAACAAAGATCTCAGAGCCGATGAAGGCCGTTTTCCCACTCTCTCTGACATGTCTGACTTTGGAGAGGAGGGATCAACAGAAATAGCCTCAGAGAATGGGGTTTTTAATAACCCCTTCAAAATCAATTTATTTTTCCATTCCATGAGGGCTCTCTGATTAAAGGCATGACATATGGAACAGGACTCTTGCAAATGAAGAGGCCCCAAACAGCATACACATAAAGTGTGAGAATCACTGAGGGGCATCTTTTTGCTACACTTCTCACACTTCTTAAATCCTAAGGGTTTACTTTTTTTTTGAGACATTCTTGCTAACAAGAGAAACAAACAAGAGAAAACAAACAGCTCAAGAAGCTAAAGAAGGAGAAACTCAGTTTTGTCTTTTCTTCTCCTTTTTTTTTTAAACAACAACTACAACAACAAGGAAGGGGGATTGAGTCCTCTAACTTAAACAGACTTGGTTAACTGACCTCTAACTTAAACGAACGGTAACTGGAATGCACGAGGAAGTTAAATTGTATCAAAACTACCAGCAGAAAAACAGTTAAGAAAAGTGTAAGAATAGCCTCTAACTTAAACGTGTATAAGTTACATGCTCTCTAATTTAAATGGATGCTAACGGCAAGGCGAAAACTGACATGGAAACAACTAGCTCTAACAGAGGTAAGGACTTTAAGTATACGCTAGACTAATAGTAATTACTACAATATAGATAAGTGGAAAAAGGTAAGCAAAGACAAGGAAATATCATATAACTTAGCCCAGAGCTTGCTAGAAAATCCTTCTTGCAGCGCTGCAAACAAGATCTGAGGAAGTTGGGGAACTGCACTATGGGTAGGGAAGGAGGTCCACAAGCTTTGCTGAAGACTTCGAGCTACTGAAAAGGCCAAGATGGATCTGATACATCGGATCAGAACCCATCAGTGAGAATAAAGGTGAGATTGACAGTACATGGGCATTTATTCATAACAGTGCAGAACTACATATTTCTTTTAGATCACTGTATGGTCAGAAAAGAAGAAACAGAACTGTAGCTGAAAGTGCTATCTTTATTAGTTTTACCAAACAGAATGAAAATATATCAGTTAAGTTTGCTTAGTATGTAAGAAACTGTGTAACGACTTTCTTTCAGATCCACATTTTTAAGACTTGGTATCAATCTATGGCCTAAAGCTGACACACCACCCCATTTCTACACACTGTACAACTGTTAACACCTTTTTATGCATCTTGCCTCTGTCAGTTACTTTACTTTTAAAAGTTCAAGCTGCTTCCATCTCCAGGTAAGAAAAACTCACCCTTAATCTTTCAATCCATTGTCTTCTGCTCTGATTAGAATTCAGTTCTGCATTGTATCAAAAACAAAAGTTAACTATATTTTTTATGAAGAAAAGAGGCAGCAAATTATGCTCCTTAGACCAGACAAGGGTATCTATTTCCTTATGTTACTGTTGACAAGCTGCCAGTCCAGTTACTTGCCAGTTATTACTGCTAGAACAATTACTTATCAATCATAACTTATTAGTTAAACACACAGGTAAGAATTATTTAGTGTGTAATAAAAGTACAAGGGTACCACTTTATTTTACTATTTCTGTCTTAGAATTTGTGACATCTGCATTAACATGCACTCATTTCAAAATCTGATCTCATCTATACTTAAGATGCAGGCAGAAAAATCAGGGATACAAACACTAACAGTGACTTATTTTGCATTCCCTTCCCAGTGTTGCAGTAGTTACCAGTGATTTATACATCAAGCAATTGTGCATCAAGCAACTGATGTGAAAATACATGCAAATAGGAAAAAAATGCAAGGATTTGTTTTCCTATTCCTCTAGAACAACCAGCTCATGAGCTACAAGAACTTAGAGAGTAATCAACATGCTATAAAAGCAGTGGGAATGCTCATTAGTCCTGTTGACTTTCAATTACAGCGTAGAGTTGAGCTAATGAGGAGGGTATTTTGGGAAGGAACTGTATGACATCTAGCCATGATGAGTCTTTCCTTGCAGAAAATAGTAAAACTTTTGTTTTTTTTAATAACTGTAGACAGGAATGTACTTTTGCTGCTGTTTAATACTGAGGCTGTGTATCAAAACCAGTTATAACTCTTACATACTACTCTCTTCATTAAATCAAACCAGCCATCTGCATGGCAGAACAAAATATGATGAGGAATCCAACCTGCAGATCTGCCAATGTAGTTGTAGCTGATTTACTACAGACAGCATTTTAGAAACCTCACAACATCTTCTGTATATCTGGACAGACATGCAGAGCTTTCCTGTTTGTGCAATTATGGGAGGGTTGTAGTTCTACATCAAAGTGAGCACTTTCACCCCAAAGCTGTTGAACTTGGAGATGTTAGAGCATAATAAGTTACAGGGTCTGTATGACACACTGTTGCCACAGGGAACATGAGCAGTTAGAAATCCCAACCACCCAAACTAACAAAAAGAAGGCAGCAGTGTGAGCATGCAGATCTGACCTAAAGTTTTTATATATGCCCACCTGCTTTTCACCCACCTAACAAGTGTTCCCCTTTACCTGGCTCCACGGCACACAGGGATAGAGCCCTGACTGCATCCAAGATGATCATGGCTCTATTAGCAATGCCAGTACTGAAAGGGCCAGGCCTGGAGGGCAATGAGTGAAGGGGTATGGCTGTATTCGGGGGGTGGGGGGGTTGGGGAGTGTAGTGTGCACTTTGGGGCACACTGTGGTGTGATCTCCCAAGTGGAGACTGCTTGGAGGGAACATAAATAATAACCCACCTATATAATCTACGTCTCACAAAAAACACAATGCCACTGATCTGCTAAATTGCTCTAATTAATGTTGTACTACATAAAAAAAATTTAAAAAGCCAGTGAATGGCAGGAGTGCACAAGCTCTCACTTTTTTAATGTAAAATCAGACACTTAATATTCTGCTCTTGGTCACCATGACAGAGGATGATCAGTCTGAAACCATACAACTATAGCTGTTCCACAGAAAGGAAAACCGGTGGTAATCCTTTGTGTGTGTGTGTGTGTGTGTGTGTGTGTGTGTGTGTGTGTGTGTGTGTGTGTGTGTGTGTGTGTGTGTGTGTGTGTGTGTGTGTGTGTAAAGAGTGGTGGTTCATACCAAAAAGAAGACTGCAAACACCCCAAAATTATGCAAATAGTGGTAAAAGTAATGGTTACATTAATGTTATAAAGAATCCATTGTAAACAGAGTGATGTTTCTTTAAATGAAGTTAATGTTTCCGTTGCTTTAGAATCAGAAAGATATTTGGCTGTATTAAGTAAGAGGGGTTTGTTTCATAAGCTGTTGAAAACAATATAAAAAGAGGACTGAAAGAAGTGCAGCAAGAGAGCATTTGCCCTCTGTAAAAAGGAACTGGAGGCCCAGAGCTGCAACTCTGGGGGAGGGACTTTGAAGAAGAAGAAATTGGAAATTGCTCCTACCAGAGGAATACAGAAAGAGAAAGAAAGCTGTCAGAGATTCTTCTACAGTAGTATGACTAAGTTAAAGGTATTTGGTGTGCATTTAGGTAAACCATAAGACTTATTTTTTCTGGGAAGAATCTGCCTGATTTTCATTTGTGTATAATAAACTGCACTATTTTTTTAAGATTGGTGGTCTCAGTGCTTTAATATTCTACAGTATATCAGAAAATTTAAGTTGGTCCTATCTGTATGCAGAAATGGATTGGCCTGGTCAACAAAGGTGCTCTTCTGTATGGCAGTGACTAGATGGAACTCTTCCCCTGTCCCATAATACACAACCTTAACTAGCTCTCCCTCCAGATCTTGTCATCACCATCAAACACTTCAATAATGCTTCACTAGCTCAAGTGATTAACAGTTTTTTCTTGGTCATTTTCTTTCAAATGAGTGCTTATTTTTTAAAAACTTTAGAATCAGTCACACTTTGATATACCTTGCAGTTACTGCCATTTCTGTTCTATTTTCAGGATCTTTTACCTCAGAACTTTTCCCTTTCTCTTTCCATCTTATGTCACTATATATCTATATGGGTCCACTTCACATGACTGAAAGCTCAAAATACTGAAATTCGTTTGCCTGAGTCCACAATCCCGAATGTTCAAAATACTGAAAACACATTTGACTGAATTTCAGATTACTGAAAGCTTACAATGCTGAATTGCAAAATACAAAATGTTAAGCCGTAGATATCATGTGTGCTTCCCTTCACTTGTGAATTGCTTAACATAACAAAAAATGCACAGATCCATGAATAACAAACATTTCATCACAAATAACATTAACATTCACAAAACCTAAGTTCACAATTATTTATTTATTTATTTTACATTTGTTGACCGGGTTTGTCCGACTGAGCTGAAGAGCCCTTTTTAAGCGGAGGCCCAGGGAGAAAAGCTCCAACATATCATACAATTTTCATTATAAATTAGCACTTAACAGCAATGTTGCAGGATTATTACAAGGCATTAAGTACCAATACAATGTTATAGAGTGTCAATAATCAGGAGTACAGCAAAGCTCTTTCAAGATGTATAAAAATAAATAATATGTCATTAAGATGAATATAGTTTTTGGGGTAAGTGGTTAGAAAAATCCAGTTTTATCATAATGTAGTTGCATGAAGGCAAGACAATTACTATAGAATGTTTCTCTGAGGCAATTAGCTTAATAGGTTTTAAAAGACAGTAGGAATAGTAGTCAAGGAAGATTAGAGAGAGCTAGTGAGAAGGATGAGTTAAGGGCAGAAAGTAGATTAAGGTATGGGAAGTACGGGACATTTAAGGAGGGAGAGTGCAGTGGCAGGACCAGTGACTTTTAAAGTGCTCTTTGGTGGCTGTCTTAAGTTGTTTACGATGTGTAAGGGTCCTGATTTCAAGTGGGGGCGTATTCCAGGCAATAGTGGGGTGATAGCGGTACATACCAAATAAACTATACAATACCAAATAAACTGTGCAATTATCACCAACAATTCGTCTCACAAATGAAAACTATAAAAGAAAAAAATGCAAACTTACAACACCAACAACTAACTCTTTCCAAAATTAAAAACTACTTACTTACCTTATCAACAGACACAGTATGATATAAAACCACACTAGGTGGGGGGCTATGTCCCCCACAAACTACATATACTAACTTCAGGATCGCACTACAGTGCGGAAAATTGCGTATACCCTTTACTTATCTTAAAGTAATGTACACACCGCCATTCTGCAATTCAGCAGGGGTAAGCTTTCAGTATTCTGAAATTCAATCAAATGACTTTTCAGTATTCCGAACACATTTGAGATTGTGGACTCAGTCAAATGGCCCATCTATATATATATATATATATATATATATATATATATATATATATATATATATATATATATATATATATATATATATATCAACCTATATATATATATTATCTGATTGCTCTCCTTCTGCTAATTATGGCATTTTTGTTTAAACTCCTAGCTTTTAGTTATTATAGCTGTACTGTTCTGTATTGTTAACAGAATTGAAAAAAGATTCTAGTCACAAGGCCTCTGTTTTTCTCAAGTGTCAAAAATCTTGCTGTAATGTATCTCCCCAATGTTCACATGAACTTTGTGTTGTATGTCTTGGGGTCAGTCATCTGGATTCTGACTGTATGATATGCAAAAACTTTAGTGCAAGGGCATTGTTAGATCACTCCAATAAGGGCATCCTTAAAGGATTATTAAAAGTTTAGCTACCTGAAGAAAAAGAGCTTATCTAAGCAATCCTATTTTGGTTTGTGATTTACTGTGGAGTTGACTGTTAAGAGAAGTTTTATTTGAATTTATATTTTATTTTTTACCACTGTTTTTCACTGTTTGTAGGAAGGAAGTGCTAGCTTGTAGACAAGATTTACTTTGATTTATATTTTGTTGTTTTACCTATAATTTTCATTGTTGGTTGTTAGAAAGAGATAGGTTTTAGAAAGGGAAGCTCTAGCCATCCCAAGGGCCCTAGTCATCTATAAATTCACATAGACTGCAGAGAGGACAATCCAGAGTTTATCTAAACAATCCTGTCTTGATTTGTGATTTATTGATCTTTACTGCTAAAAAGTGTGACTGCGAGCAATACTGGGCAGAAGCTACTGTGCTTGACGTAAAGGAATTACAGCTTTTGTCTGACTTTCAGAACTTGTAAGGTCAGAGCAACAACTTTACTGTACTTTAGTATTTGGTAGCATATTGTTGTGTGATTTTTCTCAGAGATGCTGACTTAGCTTTGAATTCCGTGGTTACTGATTTTGATTATTTTCTTTTATAATTTTTTTATTTGATTGAAGTCCTCATGTCAAAAGTTGGATGATTTACTTACCTTTACTAGAAGCAAATCTAGACTTACTGATGATGATTGCACTTGTGCAATTGGCACGGCTTGGAGAACTCTTGTTGCAGATATAAATGACTGGACTGGTGAGATAAATAATGTTAGGCAAAGAGCAAACAGAACACATTTAGGAAACAATGTATCTATTGTCTATAAAGATCATTCAACACCTATGAAATAAGATGATGCCCCTGACAACTTTGGAATTGTGGACGCAAGTATTCAGCAGTCTGAGGATTCACAGTGTTTAGAAGGAAACAAAGAAAGAAAGAAGTTCACAACAAATAATAAGGAAGAAAAAGTAACTGATACATGTCTGTAAATAAAAAGAGAATACATACTAAAATGGACACTGCTTTGTTAGGTAACACACACAGATTATAGGGAATGATAACATTTTCTATCAGAAAACCTTCAGTCTACAGAAAAAGGTGTCATTTTTCTAACAGAGGAGGTAGAAAAAACAGCCAAGGAGCAGAAGAAAAGGAAGAAATCAAAACTGAAGTTGGAAGGATTGAACAACAATACTGTAAGAAAAAAAGATGAGAAAGACTGAAGTTAACTGCATGACTCCAGTTGTGGTTGTACAAATCCAGATGGACGAGAACTGTATACCTGCAAATTTAAAACGCAATGAAGACAGTGGGATTAGTAAGACTAATGGTGATGAAGATCATTCCTTTGTAACAATCTGATAGAGCAGATATTATTGCATTAGAAGCTGAAGATTCTTCAGATCTGGTCACAAAAAGATATTCTTGTAACTGGAGATTCAGCTATTAAGAGGAACTGATACTTACATTTGTAGAGAAGATAATGAACATCAATTAGTGTCATTCTTCCCAGGAGCAAAACTAGAAGATGTGAGATAAGCCTTACAACACCTTACTGTAAGGAAGTATGGATAAATAATCTCATCCACAAAGACTCTCTGACTGTTAGTAGGGATCTTACAACCTTCTTAGATAGTATAGCTTGTACAGCTGTTGCAATGTATTTTTCACAAATCACATATAGAAAGGAGTCAGGTCACCATGAATGAAAATATATTTTGGGTAAATACATACATGGAAAAATGTTCCATTTTAAAAAAGGAAATGTGTAGAGCATTGAAGCCTAGTTTTGGTCACGTGTTCAGAAAGGATGGCATGCATTTGTCAAGATCAGGGAAGAGAATTTTTACAGCAGATATTCTGCAATATTTGACAAACACTAGGCAGGATTTTTGCCAGGTCGGAAATTTTAACAGTTCAGAGATAGCAACATATGATGCATCTCTGATGGTTGTTAATAATAGGAACATTAATAAAGTTTTTTTTATTGGAAATTTTATGTTTCCACAAAATTGATGCTGCTATTGTTTGTGAAACATAGTTAAAGAACAATGACTGGAACCCAGTTTTGTCAGGGTATAAATGTTTTTACTGTAACAGACATTCTACCAAAAAAATCAGGTGGTGGTGTTATGACAGGGATTAAAGATAGTTATGAGACCTGTGATTATTACATGTTCAATGATAGTATGAATACTATAGACTGTATAACTGTGACAATAAAGACAACCCTTGTTGGAGTGTATAGACCATGAAAGTCAAGTGCTGATGACCTTGAGAATTTCTTGCATAAACACACAGGAGGGAATAATAATATTAGCTGGGGACTTAAATTTACCAGAAACAGACTGGAATAATATTGATTCAACAACATTAGTAAGGAAATTATTCACAATGTATGTTCAGGAACAATACTTGCTTCAGATTGTAAAAAACCTACCAGGGAACAGAACATACTAGACATTGTTTGTGTTCCTAAAGAAATGACTGTACTTCATATCAAGTTTTATCACCAGTGATCATGGGGTTATAAAGGTTAATTTGTTGCTAGATAATTCTGCCAAACTGAAATCTAAACCAATGCACAGAATATTAATTACAGATTATATGGAAGCAAAACAGTCACTAAGTAAAACTAACTGGAGTGAAAGTGAAATTGAGTGCAAAAAAAAAATATTTAACGTCAGAATCTAGCCACACAATGTAAGGAGGATATATTCTATAAGAACAAGATACTTGATTAAGGTGAGAGACAAAAAATATGAGAAATGGAAGAGAGGTCTAACTGCAACTTTAAAAACTGAAATAAGCAAGCTGGACAAACAAATTAAGCATAGTGTGAGTCAAGAGTAAGAAAAACTTGAAGAAAATGTATATAAAAATATTGACTATAACAGGGAACATTTTTTATAGGTACATAATATGTGGAAGGAGTAAAGATATACAAATAGATAAACTGTGTGTAGATTCAAAAATTTATTTTTTACACAAAACAGATTCAAGATATATTTATGAAATCTTATGCAACGTATCCAAAGTAGAACACAAACTTATAAAAACACAAAAAGAAGGTGAGAACTTGAAAGCCAATAAAATAATAACATTTATTAAGCACTTTCGTCCAGTAGTGAGCAGGCCTTCTTCAGAATAAAACACCACATCTCCACACAATCTTAAATACAAGCATCTCAAATCAATTAAACAATTAACACCATTCGTAATTAAAGTAACAGTGACTCATTATACAAAAATACAGATGCTAAGACTATGCATAATCAAATTCCCTACCTATACATATTAATGAATCCATACATCAATAAACCAAAATCAGCATTAATGTATGTGAACATGTATATAAACATAAGTGTAAAATACCTCAAATAAACATAGCAGCCCTAAGCCTTAACACATTGGATATAGAAATTGTTTCATTTTAACCAGGGTAGTTATTGGCTCTAGTTTTCAGTTGCCATTTAAATTCTAAGTATTCTAAAAAATCTTCTACTGGTCCACCCCTCTGACCCAGGATAGCCTCACCAATAACACTAAACCTAAAATCATGTCCTGGATTATTCACCAGATGTCTATATAGTGCATTCCTCTCATCTTTCTTTGCAATGTCATAATTATGTTTTTGTAGGCTTAACTTTGCCTTACCAAAATAGAACGTGGTACAGCATGTACACTGTGCTAAATATACCATCTTTTTACAACACAATAAAATCTACGATATAGCTTGCCCCAAATCCTTCTATAAATAAATCTGAACATTCAAGGACATAGTGATACTGTGGACAATGGCCACACTTTACCATTCCTCCAGACCCCTCACCCTTCAGAGGACTCTCAAGCAGAGCCTTAAAGCACATATCTTTCTTACATACTAAGAAAGGCTTTACATCAAAATGGTCCACATATTCCGGATCAATACTAAAAACTTTTCAATTAGTTTCCATAATAGCCCTGAGCTCATTAAAATTAGCATTATATGTAGCAACCATGGCTCTATTAAAGACCGTAGGGGGGTCATGTTCATCACTTGGGGCTACTGGGGTTTCTATACCCATATCCAATAATGGGACAAAATATTACACTCTCCTTTTTTCTCTAACCTCATCAAAAATATTTAATAAAAATGTTTCTGGGTATCCCCTCACCCCAAACATATTAAATAACTTATCAAGTTCCTCACTAAATTCCCTTTCTCCAGTAATCATCCTGTCCAACCTCAAACATTGCCCTTTCACTAGTGCTTTCTTCTGATGGCCAGGATGCATACTATCAAAATGAAGAAAATAACTGGAGTAGGTCAGTTTACAGTAGATAGTAGACTCAGAAAAATTCTTCTCCTTATTAACATGAATAGTAAGATCTAAAAAATTTACCGAGCTACCCTGAATGTTCATGGTGAACCTAAGGAAGTTGGTGGTGGAATGTAAATAATCATAAAATTCATTCAGCCTTTTCTCACTGTCCCTCCAGAAAAATATCATGCCATCCAAGAATCGTCCATAGAGGAACCAGGATCCTTGGAAACCAGAGTTGATAACATAATTCAATTCACAGAAAGCAAGGACCGCATTTGCAAACATGGGGGCACAAACCACTCCCATGGCTACCCCTTTTTTCCTGCCTAAATAATTGGTTTTCAAATGGTAAATAATTATTCTCTATTACCAGTGTCATGAAGTTCCTCATGATATCAGCCTTATTTTTCTCCACACCTGCATGAAAAAACAAGAAGTCATAAAACTAATCAATATCGATATCATGTGGAATAACTGAATACAGGTCTTGGATATCTATGGTAACAAAAATCAGGTTCTCACATAACAAGCCATCTGATAACCTTCTTAGAAAACCCCAAGAGTCCTTCAGAATATCAATACAGAATAAGAAATCGTATGCAAAACAGTTTGGCCCCATAAAGGTGGTAATAAGTTCTCCTAGTGATAGCCAGGTAACCTCAGATACTGGAACCAAATTAGATTAAACTGAAAAACAACTGTGCAAACTGGATCCAAACAAAGCACAGAGAGGAGGCGGAATTAGTAATAACGATTTGAGAACACTTCAGCAAGAACTTACAGTGCCATTATATCTATTATTTACCAGGTCATATAAATATGGGGTGATTCCTCAAGATTGGAGACATGTGCTTATTAAACCTGTATTTAAGGGAAAGGGGAGTAGGAAAAACTCAGAGTGATACAGACCTTTAAGTCTACTTACATGTTGTAGAAAAAATAGGGAAAGGGAAATATTGGATAAGTTATTGTCAGAACTGGATAGGTTGGGACTTGAAACTATGTATCAGCATGCATATGTTGAAAATAGATCTATTACCACCTGTAACATGATGTTCTATAACAACATAACAGCTATGAATGAAAAATTGTGCTGTGATGTAATTTATATAGATTTAACTTTAGCATTTGACAGGGCCATACACAAAATACTGATCAATAAATTAGAACAACTAGGCATCAATGTACTCTTGATAAAGATGGATAACTGCATGGCTTTCAAACAGAACATGGCAAGTATCATACAGCAATTGGACAGGTGAAATTCTTGGTTACAGTCAGGTTGTCCCACAGGGCTATGTCCTGGGGCCTTACTTATTTAGATTGTATCTTTCAGACCTAACCTTTTCATCACAGGTGTTCTGCAGTCTATATGCAGATGGCCTGAAATTCGGTAAACTGATTACATGTGTTACAGATAAGGCATGTCTGTAAAATACCTTGACTAAATTGATCATTTGGCCACAGGAGAACAACATGCTGATAAATATATCAAAAACTAAGCATATGAGATTTGGGAGACATAAATTGAAAGGAGATTATTTAATACAGCACACAGTGATTGAAACTGCAGCTTCATTTAAGGACCTTGGTATATGGGTAGATCCAGCTTTGAGTTTTTCTAGTCATATCAACCAATTGGTTAATGGTAGTTATAGAACTATAGGCTGTGTAAAAAAGATTTATAAAGTCTAGGAAATCAGAAATGATGAAGCCATTGTGTATTAGTTACATTAGATCAAACTTGAGTATGGAATGACAATATGGAAGCCTTATAAGAAAACAATCATGAGTAAACTGGAAAGAGTACAGTGGAAATATACCAAGGGCATCCATGGATGTGAAAAATTAAGTTATTATGAAAGACTAAAATATCTGAATGTGTACATTGTCTCTTATAGATATTTAAGATTAGCTCTTATCCAGGTATATAGGGCATTTAGAGACAACTACCTCTGAAAATGTTTGGGGTTATCTAAAAGTACTAGAGAATCATCAGACAACCTGTGTAGAAGATTCTATAGGAATGAGAAGTGTACTAATTGGTTCTCTGAGACAGCAGCTGTTGAATGGAACAGACTACCAAATCAATAACTTTGTTAGGATACCCCTTATATTAAATATTGCCTTAAGGTTGTTAATTTCAAAAAGAAATACTTTATTATTAAAAATTAGTCTAGATATTGTATAAAGCAGAGAAGTGTGGAAATCCAGAAAAAACACAAATGCAAATATTTAAGAAAGACTTAACTATACCACGGTTATAGGTAGATGAGGCTCAACAATAAACAGTCAAGACAGAAGGACATGAAATAAAAATGGGGATGTATAACCACTCTGCAAAAATGTCTGCAGGATTACATAATATTCCGGTGGAAGTCTGGAAGCTAGGAAGGAAAGAAAGTGATAAACATTTAGATGGTTTTGTTAGGAGTACCTTAAAAGGAGAAAACAAACAACCAGCACAGAAAACTATTTATTAAAATAAAAGAATAAAATCGATAAAATAAATACTAAAAGACCAAAAGTCAGTCCAAAGATTCAGGATAAGTGCCTTCAACCTTCTGGCCTTCACCAGATCCACAGAATGCAATGATGTCATTTCCTTATTATCATAGTCAACATCCAATCAGTTCTCATCCTTAGGGCAGCCACCTCCTTGAATCCAACCTATGGTCAAGCAGATGGCTCTGCCTAATTTGGCAACCAATCATTTTCATCTCAGGAGCCACTGCCCTTAAAAAAATGTTTCAAAGGGATAATACCATTTAAACCAAGTGGACAATCTGCTCTTAAGTCTGCAATTCATTTAATTTCTTTAATTTCAGTCCTGCTACACATGTCCCCTCCTCTTAAGCTTTCAGTAACAATTTCTAACACCAGAAACAAAAATGTATGGTCATAAGATTGGACATAATGTGCTGTGAGAGGGAGTTGCTTTGGACTTTGTTTCTGATGTCATTCATATGGCAAAGGATACATTCTTTGAAAGGTCTATTGGTTTTGCCAGTATAATAACAAGAACAGCAGGTACATATATCAACATAAACCACATTCCTGATATTGCAATCAGCATATTTATTAAGTCAGTATCTTTTTTGAGTATTAGGGTGGGTAAATTCATTAGTGGTATTAATGCTATTACAAGACTTATATCTTCCACATGAAAAGTGCCTTTCCTTAAAGGCTGAAAACTTGAACATCTCTTCACATTCTTGTAACAGAGCAGCCTCTTAAGATTCCTGTGATTCTTGAAACAAAAAGGAGGTGTCTCACCTACAGTACATTTCAGGTTATTATCTACAGTTAGAATAGACCAATTTTGCTTGATAATGTTACATATTTGGGAGACATCAGAACTATATGTAAATAAACATCCGATAGGATGCTCTACTTCTTCACATTCTCGATTATCCCCAATATTGTCCATCTTATCAGAAAAGAAGTGCGTCCTTTCGTATTCCTTAGCCCTCATGTCTCCATGGTGTGTAGCTGAGTGCCCTTAATCCTCCTTCTTGAAAGCTTTGTAAAAGGGTTTGTTTCTCATGTTCACAAGTTCTTGTATCTGTACAAAGTCTTGATACATGAAGAAACTGTCCCTTCACTATTTGTGGAAAGATGTGTCCTGGATGCATACTGTTCCTATCCAAGAGTGATTTCTCCAACAATCTTCACTGTACACTGCCATATTAAAACACCCTGTTTCATCTCTAGTGATTCTGACATCAAGGAAACTTATTTCTGTTCTTGACATAGGAACATCAAACTCCAAGAAGGTGGTAGTCATCTCCAAATACTTTACAAAATGAAGAAAGCTGGTCTCATCTCCTCTCCATATAAGGAATACATAATTCACAAAACAACCATAGTATAAAATGTCATTCACCCATGTATTGATCTCATTGAATATATACCTCATTTCCCACAGACCCAAGACAATGTTAGAATAACTATTGTCACATGAGATGCCCATGGCAACCCCCCCCCCATTTCTGCCAATAGTAATCATCCTCATATAAGAAAACATTATAGTCAAGCATGAGTTTTAGCAAAGCAAAATAAGTAGACAGATGTTACTTCTTCAGCTTGTGTATGTATGAAGCCTCTAACTGCAGATATTATCCCATATTCATTGGGAATAACAGTAAAGAGACTGAGAATATCCATAGTAATCATCATAAGTCCAGGTTATAAGTTAGTGAATCAACCATTTTCAATTTCTGGTATAATGTTTCCAAAAAATGAGAGGCATCTCGCAGAACTGTACCAGTTTTTGGTAACAGTGCTCGACAGACGTAGAAGCAGGTTCAGTAACCCATCCCCTACCTGAAACAACATGTCTAAGTGTGGGTCTTGGGAACTCTTGTGTATCTTAGGGAGTCCATTTATCACTGGTATCTGTGGATGTTCAACCCTGAGGTAATCATGCATCTCCTGTGTAACAGTTCTTGTCATGAGCAGGTCATATAAAATATCATAAACATTTTTAACCTTTTAATTTACTCCCCATTTAGCTATCTTCATATATGTTCGAGTATTAGCCAACATGCTATACATTCTTCTCTGATAATCATCAGTGTCCAACTCAACTATCACATCTCCTTTATCAGCATTCTTGATGACTATCCTTTCATCATTCATCAGTTGTCACAGAACTCTTAGTTGTAAAAACCTCATGATCATTATTCTGTCATAATTCAGCTACATCCTTCTGACACATTCATGTTTTCATCCCACAACTTCTTCCGAAGAAGTTGTGGGACGAAAACGTTAATATGACCTTGTCAGCGTTAATCTTGGATGTCAGTTCGTGTGTTCATTAAGCAACTGTTGAGTGCTACAACCAGTTTGGATCCTTTGTGCTTCTCTTTTTGTTATTTGTTTTCTGCAAGCACTTTCCGCTTTTCAATTTACTTCTGACACATTTGCATAAATAATTCTACAGCAGTATATGGTATTGGTACAAAAGTACTAGGCTTTTTGAATCCATTGATTGGCAGTTCATAAGTCTTATTACCAAAAGTATTCTTCAATGTAATATTCTTCTAAAACATTTGATATCAATCATAAATTCATTAAGTCTTGATCTAAGGGCTGGTATGAATGATAAACCCTTGTTCAGCAGATGTATCTGTGTCTCATTCAATGTATGTCGAGAGATATTAACAACGAGAGAGTCATTGACCATAGCTCCTAGTGGTGCTACACATTTCTCCTCTTCCTCCCTCTGTTCAGGGACCATTGTTGTTGCAATGTTGTTGCTGTTTGATAAATATAGGGAGCCTTTGAAAAACCAGAAGATGAGAGTCCCCTTCTTTCAGTCTGGTCCTTAAATTCAACTGTTGGAAATTACGAAAATTATCATTTTGATGGTCCCCCTTCAACATAACTTTCTCTACATTCAAAGCCTCAGTATCACCTTCAGAGTTAGAGGCAGGAACTGTAGTCAGTTGCTCATAATTAGAAAATGTTGCTGTTGTACTTGATCCACTTGAACAACTAAACACATCAGTATGCTCAGTATTGAATGCAGCTGTTTTATCATAGGATCATAGGAGGGTGCTAGGCTATTGGTCCTGAGGTCATTATAAACCTGGCCAAGAGTTTAGCCCATGTTTAGACAAATCAGCACCTGATGCCCCTGTCAAGCAGGGACATGGGTGGAATCCCAGGGGTGTATTTTCTGTTTCCCATCCAGTTATCCAAGTTGCGCCTAAAAAGGGGCAAAGAGGTACTCTGCTTAATGTGGAGAGGGAGTCTATTCCATATATTAGGGAGTCTCTGGGACATAAATCTGTCCTACCAGCAAGTCTTATTGATGTCACAGACCAGTTTGAGGCCACGCATGCAAGTTACTCGAGTGAAGCTTGACTTGCAGATATGCATGTCCCATCAAGGTGGGGTCCTTGATTGCCTTGTATACCAGACAGAGGTCACCTCTGATGAGTCTGTATGAAACTGAATAGAGGGATAAGGCTTTTAGCCTATCTGTGTATGGTAGATGTTTGAGGCCCTGGATTCTCCTGGTGACGAACCTCTGTGATTTCTCCAGCTGCTGCATGTGCTTTGCAAGATACATGTCAAAAGTAGCGTTGCACTCAATAATGGGCCTTATAAGAGAAGAATTCAGGGATGTTATGACCACCTTGTCACTGGATGAGATACCCTTACTTATGAGGTGGGCCATGTAGAAGGCTTTCCGTACTACGGAAGCAACATAGTGGTCAAAAGTCAGGCTGCTATCAACCTGGGTGCCC
Organism: Protopterus annectens; assembly: GCF_019279795.1. Classification (NCBI taxonomy): domain Eukaryota; kingdom Metazoa; phylum Chordata; order Ceratodontiformes; family Protopteridae; genus Protopterus; species Protopterus annectens. The sequence continues at coordinate 1,822,956,816 of NC_056741.1, forward strand.
AAATCCCTCACGACTGATTGAGTGCTTAGAACCTTGTTATTAATATGATAATTTGTGGGGACGTCACTCTCCCCAAAGGGGATGATGATGATGCATTTTTTGGTATTCAGCTTGAGGCCATGTTTCTGGCACTAGTCATTTGTCTGAGTGAGACCCTCTTGAAGTATGTCCACATCACTAGGGGAATTGATGACAGCACCCAACTTGCAGTCATCTGCAAACTTGGTCAGCCACAGCCCTCTGGTTTTGGCCTGCACTTCAGAAAAGTATATCCCAAATAACAGAGGCCCCAAGACCGAATCCTGGGGTAGACCGCTTCTTATGGGTGTACTGCTTGAGGTGGCTTCCCTTATCTTGACTACGTGGGTTCTAGCAGTGAGCCAGTTTGCTACCCATCTGGTAACATACGGATTGATGCCTATTTGGGAGAGTTTATCTATTATGCCTGAGTGGGGAATAGTGTCAAAGGTTTTGGCCAGGTCAAGGTAGGCGATGTGCACCTTCTTCCCCTCGTCCATGGCTTTGGTAACTGCCTCAAAGTCGTCGACCAAATTTAGCAGACATGACCTCCCCTTGAAGCCATACTGTGTGGGATCAAGTGTTTAGACATTGCCAATACCCTTGTTAGTGAGGTCCATAATAATCCATTCCATGGCCTTGCAGATCACACTAGTTAGGCTGATGGGTCTATAATTTCCCGGATCGGTGGATGCTCCACCTTTGTGTAAAGGGATAACAGTGGCTGTTCACTCAGCTGGGACAAAGCCAATACTCAGGCTTTGGTTAAATTGGGTGCCTAATGGTGCTGCAAGTTCCTGCCTGAGTTTATGTAGGCTGCAGCCTGGGATGTTATCGGGTCCCATGGAGGCTGTATTTTTTGCCTTTGAGAGAGCAGTGATGACCTGTTCCCTAGATATAAGAGGAAGGGGGCAGGAAATGGGCATGTCCTGATTTACTGATGGGAGGGCAGAGGGGTAAAGTTTTCAATGAACCTGTCAGCCAGCAAGTTTGCTATATATATATATATATATATATATATATATATATATATATATATATATATATATATATATATATATATATATACACAGCATTTGTATATGTGGTGTCCTTGACCACCAGTTCTGAACAGATCTGGGTGCTTCCTTTGAGGTTGCTGACATATGTGAAGAAGGCCTTATGATTGTCTTTAGTAGATGTGACCAATTTGGACTCGAAGTTTGCTTTGGGGGATTTCACTAGTGCTCTTATTTTCTTGTTCAGGCTAAGGAGACATTGCATCCAATTGGGCACCTGCTCCTTCTTGGTCTTGGACAGCAATTTTTTCCTTTTGTTACAGAATTTATTTATTGCAAATGTCCAGCAGACAGCTTTACTCTTCCTTGCGGAGGATGACTTAGTCCTGTCGGGTATTCCTGATTCCATGATCTATATAAATGCTTGTATAGTGCTTTGGTATAGTTTTGGATATTGGTGCCAGTTCCTACAGAGGGGGAGGGGGCTGTGAAGCTGTTTATACCATCCCTTAGGAGTCTGTAATCAGTTTTGGAGAAGTTTTTATGTCTGATCCTAGCTAGAGGGGTTAGGGGAGATGGTGACTTCGAAAGTGTCTTTGTGGTCGGATCTTACCAAGGAGGATGATACTATAAGGATGCTGCAATGGTTACTCATGTTGGTTAATACCAAGTCCAAGATATTATCACCCCTTGTGGGGGTATCGACTAGCTGTTCAAAGGCATTTGCACTGACAAAATCAAGGAATCTCTGGGCATTTGTGTTCTAGCATGAGTAGTTCTTCCAGTCTAATTCTGGCAAGTTAAAGTCACCCAGGATCAGAGTAAAGGGTTGAATCTTGATGGATTCGAACAGGTCCAAATAGGCGGATTGGGCATTTTGAGTCAGATTTGGGGACCGGTAGCTAGCTACTATTTGAATAGGGGTTTTGTCAATGATGAACTGCTGCTGGAGTGTCTCCTGTGCATCATACTGTTTGACCAGCCTAGAGGTGTGTATGTCATTAGTGTATATTGAAACTCCACCTCCTCTGGCATTACTGCCCATAGTTTGGAGTCTGAATGTATGATAGGATGAGCAACCAGGTAAGGCTGGGGTGCTCTCCACAGTCTTGAACCAGGTCTCCGTGACTGCACAGATGTCAACATTCTCCAGGGTTAGGAATGCTTGAAATGAGTGCAGTTTCATGTTCAGACTCCTAGCATTTAGCAGCATGACCTTTAATTTGTGTTTTGTTGAACTTTTTATGTTGGTAGTTTTAACCTCAACACTTTTCCTAAAAAAGGCACTATAGGGGAAACAACAGCCTTTGCCGAAGCTTTTATTAGATACTTTCTGCATATCTAGATGCTCTATATCAGATGCAGTATACAGCCTAGTAGAAACTTCATTATTCTTTCCAGTTTTATTCTTAGCAGCTTCAGTCACATTCCTAGACCATTCAAACAAATTGCCAGGTTTAAAATCCTGAAAATCTCTAGTTAGCTTATGGCTTTTCACATTTCTCATCCTGCTATCAAACAAATTAAGGTTACACTCCAAGGTTTCTAATTTATGCAAAAAACGTATTTGAGATTATCACACTTTAAAGTTCTAATTGTTTCTTTTAATGAAGTCCACTGTTTCTTCTTCAATGGGCTTGAAATATTCAATTTACAGTTCAATGTATTTAAAGCTAGTTTCAATAATAATTGCTTGCCATCGTGCAAGTAAATCAGGGTACATGTTCCCATATGTCGGCATGCATTTAACCTGCATGCCTCTTGGAATAACAAGATAATGCAAGCAAGCCTCAGGATGAAAACACTGCACTGTAACATTTTCAAACAATAGGCAGCACTCTCAACTTTCAAATGATTCAATCAAAAGCCTTAGTTCCATTAGATAAATTTGAATCTTTCTGTACTTCAGTATTCAGGTCAAGTGCAAAAAGTGGATTAGCGGAACTCACTTTGGTTTTTCAAGGGCTCTCTATATTTCTCAAAGGGCAACAACATCTGCAACAATGACCCCTGAACAGGGGGAGAAAGAGGAGAAAAGTGTAGCACCACTAGCAGCTATGGTCAATGACTCTTGTTAATATATCTCGACATACATTGAATGAGACACAGATATATGTGCTGAAGAAGGGTTTACCATTCATACCAGCCCTTAGATCGAGACTTAGTGGATTTATGATTGGTATCAAATGTTTTGGAAGAAATATTACATTGAAGAATATTTTGGCAATAAGAGTGATGAACTGCCAATCAATAGATTCAAAAAGCCAAGTACTTTTGTACCAATACCATATCCTGCTGCAGAATTATTTATGCAAATGTGTGAGAAGGATGTAGCTGAATTACGTCAGAATAATGATCACAGAGGTTTTCACTACCTCAACAGCGATGAACTAAGAGCTTTGTGAGAATTGATGAATGATGGAAGGATAGTCATCAAATCTGCTGATAAAGAAGATGTGATAGTTGTGTTGGACACTGATGATTATCAGAGAAGACTGTATAACATGTCGGCTGATACTCGAACACATACAAAGATATGCAAATGGGAGGTAAATAAAAAGGTTACAAATGTTCAAGATATTTTATATGACCTGCTCATGACAAGAACTGTTACATAGGAGATGCATGATTACCTTAGGGTTGAACATCAATAGATGCCAGTGATAAACGGACTCCTAAGATACACAAGAGAACTTAGACCCACCCCTTTGACCTATTGTTTCAGGTAGGGGATGGGTTACTGAACCTGCTTCTATGTTGAGCACTATTTGAAGAGATTATTACTGAAAGCTAGTTCAGTTCTGCGAGATACTTCTCATTTTTGGAGAAGTTATAGCAGAAATTCAAAATGGCTGATTCACTAACTTATAGACCTGGACTTATGATGGTTACTATGGATGTTCACAGTCTCTTTATTGTTATTCTCAATGAATACGGGATATCTGCAGTCAGAGGCTTCATACATACACATGCTGAAGAAGCAACATCTGCCCTACTTATTTGTACTTTTCTGAAACTCATTCTTGACTATAATGTTTTCTTATATAAGCATGATTACTGCTGGCAGAAGTGTGGGGTTGCCATGGGCACCTCATGTGCTAGTAGTTATTCTAATACTGTCTTGGCTCAATGGGAAATGATGTATATATTAAATGAGATCAAGCCATGGGTGAATGTATACTATGGTCATTTTCTGGAGACATATTCCTTATATGGAGAGGAGATGATACCAAATTTCTTCATTTTGTAAAGTATTTGGAGATGGCTACTACCTTCTTGGAGTTTGATGTTCATATGTCAAGAACAGAAATAAGTTTCCTTGATATCAGAATCACTATAGATGAAACAGGCTGTTAAATTATGGCAGTTTACCGCAAGGATTGTTGGAGAAATCACCTCTTGCATAGGACGAGTATGCATCCAGGACATATCTTTCCACAAATAGTGACGGGATAATTTTTTCATGTATCAAGACTTTGTACAGATACTGGAACTTATGAACATGAGAAACAAACCATTTTACGCAACTTTCAAGAATGAGGATATAGAAGTAAGGAGACTCAGCTACATACCATGGAGACACGAGGGGTAAGGAATAAGAAAGAGTGCCCCTTCTTTTCTGATAAGATGGGCAATATTGGGGATAACTGAGAATGTGAAGTAGGGCATCCTATCAGATGTTTACTTACATATACTTCTGATGTCTCCCAAATTTACAACATCAAGAAAAATTGGACTATTCTAACTGTAGATGATAGCCTGAAACATACAGTAGGTGAGACACCTCCTTTTTGTTTCAAGAATCGCACAAATCTTAAAAGGCTGCTCTGTTACAAGAATGTGAAGACATCTTCGAGTTTTCAGCCTTTAAGGAAAGGCACTTTTTCATGTGAAAGATATAAAGCTTGTAATAACATGAATACCACTAATAAATATATGCACCACAATACTCACAAAAGATACTGGCTTCATAAACATGCTGATTGCAATACCAGGAATGTTGTTTACATTGCTATGTGTAGCTGCTATTCTTGTTATTATATTGGTAAAATCAAAAGACCTTTCAAAGAATGTATCCTTTGCCATACAAATGACATCAGAAACAATGTTCAAAGCAATGACCTCTCACAACACATTATGTCCAATCCTGACCATACGCTTTTGTTTTTGGTATTAGAAGTTGTTATTGAAAGCTTAAGAGGAGGTGACATTTGTAGCAGGACTGAAATTGAAGAAATTAAATGGATTGCAGACTTAAGAGCAAATCGCCCACCAGGTTTAAATGGTAGTATCCCTTTGAAACCAATTCTTTAGGGGGGGGTGGCGACTCCTGAGATGAAAATGATTGGTTGCCAAATTAGGCAGTATCATCTGCTTGATCATAGGTTGAATTCAAGGAGGTGGCTGGCCTATGGATGAGAATTGACTGGATGTGGACTATGATAATAAGGAATTGACATTGTTGCATTCTATGGATCTGAAGAAGGCAGGAAGGTTGAAAGTGCTTATCCTGAATCTTTTTTGGTATTTATTTTATCGATGTTATTCTTTTATTTTAATAGACAGTTTTCTATGGTGATCAAGTTGTTTGTTTGTTTTCTTCCTTTTTATGATTATTTTACTGGCTTAAGACCCTTAGCTATCAACAGGAATTGTTATTTTACTAATAACTTAAAAGGAAGGGAAGTACCAACGTCCTGGAAAAAAAAAGCTGTGGTAGCTGTAATACCTAAAGATGATACAGACCCATCAGACCCAGCTTCATATAGGCTCATTTCAATTTAAGCCATGATTATGTGTTTATGTCAATAATGGCTAAAAGAATGGCAACAATGTTGACAAAACTGATAGACTGGATCAATGTGGTTTTGTGGGAGGCAATCATTTGACAACATTAATACAGCAATGATGATTCAAATGGAAGCAGAATGTAAGAAATCACTGTTGGTGGGTCTTCATGCAGAGAAAGCATTCAAAAGAGTAAGCTGGGATTTTAAAAGTAGGGCAATGGAACCAATTGCATTCCCCGATACAATAATAACTGTACACACCCCTGTTAAAATGCCAGGTTTTTGTGATATAAAAAAATGAGACCACAATAAATAATTTCAAAACTTTTCCCATATTTAATGTGGCCTATAACCTGTACAATTCAGTTTAAAAACAAATATATCTGTTAGGGGAATAAATATAAAAAATAAAAAAACATACACTATGCTGGTTGCATAAGTGTGCACACCTTTAAACTAATACTTTGTTGAAGCACCTTTTGATTTAATTACAGCATACAGTCTTCTTTGGTATACACCTGCCATCTATTAAAGAGACTCTGATTAACCCCAAATAAAGTTCAGCTGTCCTAGCTGGATTTTCCTGACATTTACTCAGTTGCCTGCTACAGCAAAATGCATGGTTCACAGAGCTTACAAAGCATCAAAGGGATCTCATTGTTGAAAGGTATTAGTCAAGAGAAGGGTACAAAAAAAATCCATAGCATTGGATTTACCATGGAACACAGTGAAGATAGTCATCAAAAAGTGGAGAAAATATGGGACAACAGTGATATTGCAAAGAACTGAACGTCCCTCCAAAACTGATGAAAAGACAAGATAAAAACTGGTCAGGGAGGCTGCCAAGAGACCTACAGCAACACTGAAGGAGCCGCAGGAATTTCTGGCAAGTACTGGTTGTGTACTACATGTGACAACAATCTCTCATATTCTCCATATGTCTGGACTATGGGTTAGGGTTGCAAGACGGAAGCCTTTTCTTACACAGAAAAATATCCAGGCCCGGCTAAAATTTGCAAAACAATATATCAAGTCTCCCAACAGCATGTGAGAAAATGTGTTATAGTCTGATGAGACGAAGGTTGTACTTTCTGGCCACCATTCCAAAAGGTACGTTTGGCGCAAAAACAACACTTCGCATCACCAAAAGAACACCATCCCCATGGTGTAGCATTGTGGTGGCAGTATCATGCTTTGGGGTTACTTTTCTTCAGCTAGAACTGGGGCTTTAGTCAAGGTGGAGGGAATTATGAAATGTTCCAACTATCAGTCACTTTTGGCCCAAAGCCTTCAGGTGTCTGCTAGAAAGCTGAAGATGAAGAGTAATTTCACCTTTCAACATGACAATGACTCCCATACATCTGAATCAACAACATGATAGCTTCAGCAGAAGAAAATTAAAGTTTTGGAATGGTCCAAACCTAAATCCAATAGAAAATGTGTGGGGTGACCTGAAGAGGACTGTGCATAAGAGATGCCCTCGCAATCTGACAGATTTGGAGTGCTTTTGCAAGGAACAGTGGGCAAATATTTCCAAGTCAAGATGTGCCATGCTGATAAACTCCTACTCAAGAAGACCGAATGCTGCAATTAAATCAAAAGGTGCTTCATCAGCGTATTAGTTTAAGGGTGTGCCCACTTATGCAACCAGCATAGTGTATGTTTTTTTATTTTTTATATTTTCCCCCTAACAGATTTGTTTGTTTTTCAGTTGAATCATACAGGTTATAGGTCACATTAAAGGTGGAAAAGTTTTGAAATTATTTATTGTGGTCTCATTTTTTATATATCATAAAAAACTGGCATTTTAACAGAGGTGTGTACACTTTTTATATCCACTGTGTGTGTGTGTGTGTGTGTGTGTGTGTGTGTGTGTGTGTGTGTGTGTGTGTGTGTGTATATATATATATGGGTCTAGGTTATAACGTCGACAGATGGGAAGACCGACAGCGAAATCACCAATGCGAGAAGATCGACGGATGAAAACACCGACGCGGAGAACACCGAGATGGGGAAAGGGTGTGTAAGTATGCGGTAGTGACGGACGTTAGGGTGCGAGTAAGGTAAGTGTGCGATGTTGGCGGTCTGTAGGGGTAGGGGTGGGTTAAGTGAGTTAGGGTTAGGGCGCCAGTTAGGTAAGGGTGCAGTAGTGAATGTTTTGGGTTAGGGGCAGGTTAAGTGAGTTAGGGTTAGGGCGCGAGTTAGGTAAGGGTGCAGTAGTGAATGTTTTGGGTTAGGCGGTTAAGTGAGTTAGGGTTAGGGCGAGTTAAGTAAGGGTGCAGTAGTGACTTTGTTTGGGTTAGGGTTAAGTGAGTTATGGTCAGGAGCGGGTTAGGTTAGTGTGCGATAGTGACGGACCTTAGGGTTAGGGTTTCGTTTAGGGTAGTGGATAGTTCTGTATGTAAGGTTTAGTGTTTGTTTGTTAGGATTTAGGTGTGCTTGTGTTGTGTGTGTGGTTTTGGTCAGGAATTTGTTTTGTTTATTGGTTGTTGTGATGATGTGTTGAGTGTGTGTGGTGTCGTGTTTGTGAGCTGTCGATGATGTGGTGTCGGTGATGTCGTTGTCGATGTTGTGTGCTGTCGGTGTTATAACCTAGAACCATATATATATATATATATATATATTTATGAATATATATATGAATATATATGTATATATGAATATATGAATATATATATATATATATATATATATATATATATATATATATATATATATACATATATATATCTATATATATATATATATATATATATATATATATATATATATATGGGATCAGAGGCAAAAATGTGTGAGGGTTCTTATCTGATAACTTGTGTGAGAACAGAGGAACCTGGCAGGGGTGATCTATTTCCCTTTTCTTATTTGGGTTATATTTAGAACCACTGGCAAAGAATATAATGGACTCAGAAATTCAAGGATATAATTGGTAATGGTAAGAAAAAAATTGTCTTTATTTGTAGATGGTATTATTTTATGCCTGATAAAACCAGAAAGGAACATCTCACTGTTGTGGAATGTTCTCAGACAGTTTCATATTTATTTTGGGGGGGGGGGGTATAAAACAAATGAAGACAAAACAGAGGCTATAGTTGTAAACTATGTACCCAGACATGAATTGGTTCAGCAATACCCATATTTATGGGGATGTGATAAAATTAAGTATTTAGGAGTACAAGTTAAAAAGGATTGTTATGGCAGCTAAGGATATGTGAGAAGAGACTAAATAAAAGACAATACAAAAAATGAGAAACTGGAAGCTCCTGTCTATAGATATGGATAGCGAGATACAAGCAGTAAAAATGATTTTAGTCCCTTTAGTTTTATACACAGGTCAGGCATATTTTTATCAACCAGAGGAGAAGTTGTGGTTAGTAATTAAGAGTTGAAGGATTTTATCTGGGAGGGGAAGAGGGCAAGAATCAATTTGGATGAGCTGATCCTTCCGATAGAACAAGGTGGTTTCGGATAACTTGATTTGAAGGGATATTTTAGAGGTGCACAGTTAAGGCTCTTATACATAACACAAGCAGAGAACTACAATTCAAGTGGAAAGAGATTTTAACAAAGCAGAGGGGCAATTCAAGAAAAAAGAAGATAGTGGGATTTTGGATGCAGATCTTTAAGGAAGATAACAGCAGTCATACAAAATATTATATTCATAAAGTAGCAGAAAGTATTCTAAGAACTATGCCAGCATGGGAATGAAGAAAGGAGAGTCTGTCAATAGGGATGACTGTAATTAGGGGTAGAGAGAATAGGCAAGAGGAGGCTGGCATTTAATGGAGGAAGCTGGCAAAGGAACCAAGGGAATAGTAATAGAATGGGAAGAGAACAAAAAGACATTTGTACTGCAGGCTAGAGACTGCCTTCCCTATCAGGGATTGTTATCAAAGTATAGGCATATGGAAAGGGGTAGGTGAATTCAGAGTGAAAGACCTGCACTGGTAGAGCTTTTAGTTGAATATAATACAGAAGCTGCTGCTACAAAAGGGATAATTAATAGGGCATATAAAATATTGCACAATAACTATAGCAATCAATCAGAGGATGTCAGAAAAGATTGGGAAGGGATAGATTAGATAAGTAATTCACAAAGAAACAATGGGAGGACATGTACGGCTCCCAAATATGCAACAAAATCTAGAAGATTTCTGATTTTTTTTCCTGAAAGAGTTTGCATAGTTACTTTTATACCCCAAACAGACTTGAAATAATTTTTCCTGAGGTAGATGGCATGGCAAATGTTGGAGGCTTGATGGGCAAGAAAGTGGCAAATGGGAACATAAGTTTTGGGAGTGAAATGAGTTGACAGACTTTTAAAATTTCTCTACAGAGTACTCTGTCAAAAATACTGAGTGAGAAAATGGATGTAACTAAGGAAATTATTTTTTGAGCTGGGATACGGGATCTGGATGCCTGAAATCTAAGGCCTTGCTAAGTTTAATTCTGGTGGCTGCCAAGAAAACGCAATTACTAAAAAATGGAAATCAAAGTCTGTACCAACTATATTTGAAATAGTGAATTGTGTAACAGATATAAACAAACTTGACGTAGGATGTTTAGAAAAGAGTAAGAGTAAATTACAAAGAAAAATTGACATTTTGGCAAAAATACAAGCAAGAAAAATGTTTGGAGGGGGAATGATGTTTAAGGGACAACAGGAATTGACCAATTTATGTAATGTTGGATTGATTATACTGTACAGAAGAATACATGCAATGTATAATGTTTGCAACTATAAAAATGTTGATAGGGTTTGTTTTCTTTTACATAAATGTAAGTTTGTTTATGTCAGAAGTGATAATTCAATAAAGGTATTTAAAAATGAGTCTAGATAATCAAATCATTTGACTCTTAACCGGCCCTCTTTTTTTATGAGCTGGATGACTACTGTAGAACAAAAAATATTAGTGCATGTGTTTTTTTTTTCTATAAATACTGGATGAAACATTATCCAGTAAATTTTTGAAAATCATAACATCCAAATAATTAATAATGTCAAAATCCCTTTGAAAGTAAATTTTAAAAATTCACTCTAAATATGAAATAAAGTCCCCAGATTGATTAATGGTACATGACCACAAAATAAAAATATCATCCAAGAAATGATAGGAGACCTTGCAATATTTAAACAAAAATTAATGGACAAACAAATTTCCTTTCCCAACAATAGACAACACAATTTGTGTACATAGGAGCTCAAGATGCTCCATTTGTTACACCAGCAACGTGATTATATTATTCCCAATCAAAAAATACAAAAGTGTCTGTTAAAAACGTTTCCATAAAATCCATAATTAATCTATATTCAATATTATTTATGAAATCTGAAATTAGTAATACTTCATTAAACCAGTCTAGACCTTATTTGTCAGGAATAACAGAAATCAAGCAGAGTCAAATGTAATAAAATAACAATCATCATTCACATCTACATTCCTGATGTTATTCAGGAAACTCCAAGAATTCTTTAAAATATGCTGAGTATGATCATTGAAACCTTTCAGCTTCTAATCAACGTTTTTGGTCATGGGTTCAGTCTTTGAACAGCTAACTAAAACAATAGGTCGCACTGGTGGATTGTAAATATTTGTGTAGATCTTAAGTGTACGAAAAACTGATAGCATATTCGGATATTCTGCCTTAAAGTATTTGTACAAAACTGGAGAAACAATACCATTTAGAAATAATAATTACAAAATGCATCAATTCTATTACACACAATCATAATTTTATTCTTAGAGACAATATCACAGGTAGATTCATCAGACAGAATATTTAACATTCTTGCTGTGTAGTCTAGTGAGTCCATTACCACCAGGCCTCCACCGTTGTCTGGTTTAATAAACTTAATTTATTTCCCACTAGTTCATTTGATAAGGACCTTTCATCGACTGCTAAATTACAGAAAGCTTGTTTAGATTTACTGGACATGTTCACATAATCTTTCAAATAAAATTAATGGGTGTAAATGTGGACTGAAAACATATCTCCTTTCAAACTGTTTGAGAGTAGAACCACTCGGCTCCTAAAACATAACTCCCCAAGTTAATGTTTCTTGTAAAAAGTTTCAAATTGCACAATGTTGTGACTATGTCCACAGACTAAGTTACCAATCACAGGGTGGGTGGGGGAACTAGAAAGCTATGAATTGCTATGCCAGCTGAAATTTAGCTGCTATGTTAAGATGTGTTTTAAGCTGTGATTGGAACTGAGTGTAGAAAGTAGAATCTTTAGCATAGTGATTAAGAAAGCCCCTAAGTTTGGGACCTAGTACTGAAAAACTGTGTTGGAGCTTGTACTTAGGGAGCTGAGATGTTGTGGCTTCTGAAGATGCATGTGGGAGGAGGTCTTGTTAGTTCGGTTGCTAGGTGAGAAATGGCTTGATTGTTAAGAAGTCTGAGAAACAAAGAGCCTAGTAGGTACTGGAATCTCTGTAAGACTGGGAGCTATTTTGCTTTTTCAAGGGTTTTGCAATGATAATTCTGTTTTAGGGAGATGGTAAAATATATACAAATTCTATTTTCTATAGTTTACATATATTTTGTATTCTTCTTTGAGGCTGAAGCTATCAGTGGAAGGCAATCTTCCAACTGGGCTAGAAGCATGCCTTTGCTTATTGCTGTTCTTGTGGGTTTGGTGAGGAATGAGAAGATTTTATCAGCCCTGAATAGAAAGTGTGTTAATCTTTTTTCTTTTTAGTGTTATCAAGATGGAGAGAAAATTTTAGAGCAGGATTTAACCAGATGCCTGGGTAATTAAAAAATGTGGTATTTTCTAACGGAGTGTTATATGATCTAAAATGTGTAGAGGTGAAGTATATTTGGTGAGCTTTTGGCAGGTTCCAAAGTGCAGTGTCTTTGTTTTCTTGGAGTTTCATGGAAGATTTCTGTTACTGATCCACTGGATGAGGGAGAGGAAGTCAACTTGGAGTTTGCTTTGTAAGAGTGTTTTTTGACTAATTTGACCAAAAGAGAACCATGGCCATTGGTATAAAGAGAAAGTGGAATATGGAGTAAGTCAAAGGTGAGGCTGGACCAAAAATCATGTTGTTTGTAAAGCAGAGAGGTGGGTATTTGCTGACATATTGATTGCATTAATAGTGTATGATCTTTCCTACAATCTTCTCTAGTTAGTAATGCAAAGATGGGGTGGTACTGAATGTTTGACAGAGCTGGGTTGTGCCATTTATTTTAAAAATGTGGCATTTTCTAAGACAGTGTTTTGATTATCCAAAATATGTAAAGGTTACGTATTTTTGGTAAGCTTTTTTTGGTTCCAAAGAGCACTCTCTTTGTTTTGTTCGAGTTTCATAGAAGATCTTTATTATTGATCCACTGGATGAGAGACAGGAAGTCAACTTGAAGTGTGCTTTATAAGAGTGATTTTGACTAATTTGACCAAAAGAGAACTAAGTCATTGGTATAAAGAAAAAGTGGAAGATGGGTAAGTCCAGGGTGCATTTATTGATAAAGACAAATAAAACGAGAGGTGCCAGGATTGAGCAATGATGGACTCTTTTACTTAGTACAGTTGAGTGAGAGAGGAAGAGTGGGTCTTTACAAAGAAGTGCTAATTTGACAGAAAAGTAATAAAACCATGGTAAAGTGTCATGACTAATTTCTACATCCAGCAGGTGGCACAGTATGATTGTGTTGTCTACTAGAGCAAATGCAAGGTTATTGGACTGCATCATAAGCTGCTATTTGTCTGGCAAAATGTCACTGCCTTCTAAACCCACAGCATATTCTGTCAGGTCTCAGGCTATCTCAGCAGCTTTCCTCAGAATTTTACTTCTTGATGACATCTGTGCAACTGACACATGGTCTTTTTTTCACACCTTAGCTAAGCATTACTGTGCAGTGGACATACGGTCTTCCCTTTCATACCTTAGCTAAGCATTGTTGTGCAATTGGCACATGGTCTTCCTTTTACACCTTAGCTAAGCATTATTGTGCAGTGGACACATGGTCTTCCTTTTATACCCTAGCTAAGCATTGTTGTGCAGTTGGCACATGGTCTTCCTTTCACACCTTAGCTAAGCATTATTGTGCAGTGGACATATTGTCTACCTCTCATTCCTTAGGTAAGCATTGTTGTGCAGTTGGTACATGGTCTTCCTTTCACAATTTAGCTAAGCATTACAGTGTAAAAATTTTGTCTAGGACCACAGACTCCTATGGAGCTTCCATTCTCAAAGTCTCTTATCCTAATTCCTTTTATGGTCTGCTGGAGATTTTATCCAGTTATTGATGTAAACTGCAGTGACTAATTTATAGACATAAGTTATGTACTTACCAGAATGATAGATTTAGTTGGTCTCTGTCCATACACTGGAAGGACGAAGAGGCGATCCACAGGCCTCCGTTAGCTACTCAGTACTAAATTATCACCTGTTCTGCATGACTTTTACTGTGATTATTCTTAGTTTTCAATTACTATATTGATAGCTTTACTCAACATAGAGAGCATGTTAGGAGTAGTGCATTATGGAGAGTGGAGGAGCTTGAGCTAGTTAAAGCTCTTGTAGTTGCTGTGCAGGAGGCACCTTCAATGACCAGCCCATCTGTTCCAGTGTATGGACAGAAACCAGCTGAATCTATTATTCAAGTAAAAACATAACTTACACTTTTGAGCAGTGGAAACGCCAAAGTTCTTGTAATAATAATGCTTTTAATCAAAAATAAAATTAGGCTGACTTCATAAGGGCAGGCCAAAAAAGGTAACAAAAGACTGAAAAAACAGCTACACAGTAGAACATTTCTTTTGTAAAAATAATTATTATGTTTGTTAGCCACTCCTGTGACAGCTACGAAAGTTTTACGAACTTCAAGGATGACAATCTTAATTGCTGCTTTATAATTCTGTGATGTTCACATAATAGTTTTTAACAGAACCATACACAAAAGTTAGTTTAAAAGTCTCTCCTCATCATGGTTCATACTGGTGCAATATGAAGTTCTTCAAGCAGTGCCTTTCTCACAAATAAATCAGTAGTTCTGGCAGACAAAGTCTCTTGTGCCTTCTGACAAGCAAATTAAAAGTGTCGGGCACACAAACAAAAGACTCTAAACAATATCTTATTGGATGAGCAAAACCACAAAGTCTCTGGCACTCAAATCCTTTCCAAAAATGTTGCCAATAAAATGACTCAGATCCCATCTACTGGGACATCTACTGACTGAACAGTTACTTAAGACAGGTGTCTAGGAATTGAATGCTCAAGCCTTGGAGTGTCGCTGTTTTACAAACCCCTCCTGATTCCTACGGCCTCCTGAACAAGCAACTTCTTTACCAGACTTGTAAAGACACCAGTATACAGCTGTCTCTGGTTACCTGGCAGCAGTAAATTACTTATAGAGAACGAGTCCATATCCCCAGCGTCTATGCATTTCCCACAAAATAAACCTGTTCTGCCATCTGTTCAGATGTATCACACCAGTCTTAAACCTAGCACTGACTCATGAAATGATTCTACCTATGCCTACCAATACCATCCACTAGTTATTTTCCCAATGTAGCAATCAGACTATCATACAGTGTATCTTTGTTTATAAGAATAATGTGACAGTTTACAAGTTAACATTATGCGATCACATATAAATAGGGAGGGGAAGTGCCAAATAATATGCTGTTTAGGGCACCCAGCTAATTTTGTGCGGCTCTGGTGGATTACTGCAGGTGTTGAAGAAACCTAAATGAAATGGTCTTCTTCAGACTTGCAAACATTTCAGGCTAGTAAATGCAAGGTTACATCTTTTTTAGCTTGACCAAAAAACTGACAGGCATCCATTTTTTTTTATTATAGCCATGTACTTACACAGCAACTCACAATGTGTGCATTGCAAAAGCCACCCCTCTGCATCTTCCAACTACAGCCTTTTGAAGTACAGTAAGCATTAGTGATGTACTATCATACTGCTAGATGGTTTTAATGTCATGATTTGGGCTGCCACTGCAACTCAGAGGGATGCAGGATGTGCAGTGATACTGAATTGGTGTGTGTGTGTGTGTGTGTGTGTGTGTGTGTGTGTGTGTGCACACATTTTGCTATTAACTCTACAGAGGGATACAGGAAACACAGTGATGAACATGCAGTGATCCATCTGGTATAAACACACAACAGAGTGATGCAGGATATGCAATGATGCTGAACTGCAGAATATATGCATGCTTCTGTATACACACTACACAGAGTGCAGGAAACTCTGAACTGGTAGCTATATACACATTTCCAGGTATACGAAACAGAAAAATTAAGGCCATGCAATGATGCACATTTCCATATACATACTACAGACAAGTGTATCGATGATAAATGGGAGGGTGTGTGCAAATTTCCTTATTAACACTCCAGAGTGATGCAGAACACACAGTGATGCTGAACAGGTTGGCGTGCACACATTTCCATATACATACTACAGAAAGATGCATGACATGTAATCTAACTGAGCTGGTGGGTATATACCCTCTGCTGAATATTCACTACAGACTGATGCATAATATGCTGGGTACATTTATGCTCCCATACATGTAAAGTAGGCAGATGCATGAAATCTGGACAAAGTGCAACAAAATGGGGGGACAAAGGCCTAAAAATAGGGACATATTCTAAATATTGCTCTTATAAACATAGAAAATTGCTATAGCAACAGGGTTTATTTTAACATGCATTTTCTGAAGAATTTGAGGAATGAAACTCAAATGTATGTCATTAATTAGTGACATCAATCCACAGATCATCCCACTGAGTGCCACAAAACCAAACATTTTATGAAGAGTAGACCAAAATATGACCCGAAATTCTGGACAGTTGAGAGGTATAATGGCAAGAAATAAAAACATGCTGCAACTAACAATGGTTCATTTCAGTATCTGAAAATAATGTGGCTGTACTTAAAATAAAAATATTTTCACTTAACTGTAACTTTCCTAGAACTGAGTTAGATGTTAGCTGATTTACTTGGCTACAAAACAAGAAGTTATGTACTCACCATAACATTCCATCTGTGTTGTCTCTTTTTATTCTTCCTCAACAATTGCGGTTCGGATCCAACCAGGCTGTTTTTTTACAGCTTGTGGCCACCAGGAAACTCCCAAGCTCCTCCCTTACCCATTCTGTTCTATCCTCTAACATACCTCAGATCTTGTTTGCTGGCTTACAGTATCAAAATAAATATTAGCATCCTGGTAACTGAAACCAATATCTGGAGCTCATCATAAGGAACAGTGGTTCCCTTATAAGCTCTTGCTCTTCTAGAAGTTATTAGTTAAAAGGTAGGGAGTTGGTGAGAGGGGAGATGAGGAAGAATAAAAATGGATAACACAGATGGAACATTATGGTTTGACCATAACTTCTTCATCTGATGTTGTTAATTTTCATTCATTCCTCAACAATTGGGACAGAGTCTCCAGCTACTTATAATCCCAGGTGGGCTCTAAGGAAGGATATCCCAGGGCACAGCTGAGAAGGCGGCTCCCTTTTGTAAAGTGTAATGAAGGTATGAGGATTAGTCCAAGTTGCAGCTGCACAGATATCATACACGGAAGCTCTGGATAAAAATACTGATGGTGTTGCCATGGACCATGGACCAAAGATTTTGGTAAGGAAAGGCCCAATTTGTTACAAAGAAAGGATATACAATCAGCCAGCCATATGGCTAAAGTTACTGTTGTAAATGGCTTTCCTAACTTGGAATCTGCAAAGCAGGCAAACCATTGATCTGTCTTTCTGAAGTCCTTTGTTCTATGTAAGTAAAAATGTAATTACCTATGAACATCCAGTAAGTACAACACATATTCACCTTTCTTTATAATATTTGGAAAGAAAACTGGCAGATTAATAGATTGGTTGATGTTATATTCTGACACCACCTTGGGGAGGAAGGAAGGATTGGTTCATAAAGCTACGCTATTCCTATGAAATATTAAGCAAGAAGGATTGGAGGACAAGGCTTGACATTCAGATAGCCTTCTAGGAAAGTGATTCTACCAAAAGTATAGTTTTCCAGGTCAGAAACTTAAGATCACACTTTGCTGCTGGTTCAAATGGAGAATGAATTAAGGCCTGTAATACTAAATTTAAGTCCCTTGGTGGAGTTTGATAGGGTACCTGATGAAGCCAAGGAGGAATTTTCAATCCCTATATGAAAATTAGACATGGCAGATAATTGTACTTTTATAGTTGAGGAACTGGCTCCGCCATTGAAAATTGTTGCTAAACATTAAAGGACACTATGCACTGGTGCTGAAAAAGGGTCTCAGGGGAGAGAGTCTTGGAAAGCCTGTAATGCTAAGAGCACTGCTCTCATTTCCAGGACCCTGATATGCATACTGGCATGTTTGGGGGACCATGTGCCTTGGAATGTTTTTCTCAGGAACTGCCCCCTCCCATCCAATTTGGTCACTATGGCTTGGGTTGAGGAGGAATGATGGGACAGCCATGTAGAACCTGATCTGAATGTATCCACCACCAGCAGTATGTTATGCATGTTTTGGTAATTCTTATCTGAGCAGACAAGAATTCTCATATGATATCTTGCTAGGGGAACTAGAACTATCACCACAGACACTGATCCCACGGCTGGTAGAATCAATCGGGCTGAAATTGAGGAATTTTGAATTATCTTTCTGACCTGGAATCAAAACGTCTGTACTCTTGGGAGAGGAAGGGAGGCTGTGATAGACACTACATTGAAAAATGCTCCTATGAGCTCCAATGTCTGAGACGGTTTTAGCTGAGATTTGTTGAAATTTATGGTAATTCCCAGAATGGAGCAAGTCTGGTATACCTGATCTTGAGATCTTATCAGTAGATGCCTGGTGAGAATGGTTATGAGCCATTTGACTGAGCACGGAAACACTCAGAATGCCTACAGTCTCAAGTGAGCTGCTACTACTGCCATGCATTTGGTGAACACCTGGGGGTGGGGCCAGAGGACAGTGCTCTGAACTGGTAATGGCTGGCTCCCAGCCAGAAGTCTAAGTATCTTCGGGATTGTTTGTTCATTTTTATGTGAAAGTATCCATCCTGAAGGTCTGTCAAGCACATCCAATCGTCCTTACACAGAAAAAGCAGAATGGACTGAACCATGACCATGCAGAACTTGGTGTGCTGAACTGATCTGTTCAGATTGCTAAGATCCAAAATTGGTCTCCAGTCCCCCATTTTCTTTGGCACTAAAAAGAATCATGAGTAAGTTCCGGATGCTATCTGGTCTAGTGGGACCTAGTGGGACCTCTTGGATAACTCTTTTTCTAGCAGCTTTTCTATTTCTATTGCTGCTGCTGCTTTTCTCTGACTGGGTGAAACATCTGGGAATATTGCATACAGGTGGAGGTGGTAGAGAAAAGGGAATTATACAACCTCTGGAAATAATCCACTGCACCCAAGTATCTTTGGTAAGGTCTAGCCAGGCTCTCTGCTGCAGGCATAAATGACCACAAACTGCTTCCAGTGGTGGACAATCAGGCCTCCTTTCAGGAGCATTGGTGGGGTCTCTCAGAGAAGAAATGACTAGACCATTGGTTCTGTGGACCTCCTGTCTCATGCAGGTGGCGTCTTCCATTCAAGTTCTCCCCTCTACCCTTGGGGGAACTATCTCCATGGGGATCTTGGAAAGGACCCTGGGACTTTCTGAACCACATTTTTACCTCCTTGTTGATTCCTGGAAAAGGTCCTTTGAGGGATCAAAACATGTACTCCCACTGCAAAGAGGGTCTTTTCCATCTTGCTCTCACCTGCAAAGTGTGTCCTTTATCTTAGGGCTGAACAAAGAGCTTCCGTCAAAAGGTGCATTGACAAAAGAGGACTTAAAGGGTTCTACAAAATCACACAAGTCCATCCAGACAAGCCTCCTAATGGAAATCCCTTGTGGTACCTTCAGTCGTATATGAAATGAGCCTCATGGACAAATTAATTATTGACTGTAGGGTAGCCAACTGTGAGGACGCAGAAGTCTAAGCCTCAGAAGTACTGCTCCTGCTGAGGGATATGGAGAGTTCCTTAATCAAATCTCTCTGCAATCTAGTGAAGTGTGCCAAATAATTCAGAGATCTGAGTGCAAATGTCACTGAAGCATAAACATGCTTCCCAAATCTGTCCAGTACCCATGACTCCCTGATTTCTTTCTTGGTGGCTGCCACACAACCATGGCATCTACCAGTACTCACTTGCTCCAAAATTCCCTTCCTTTTGGTTGTGCCAACATCTGGTCTGGTCTCTTGGGGATCAGCTCAACTGTGTCTGGTTCCTTCTATGCCCACCTAGAGATCAAGTGAATAAGTTCATCAGCGGGCAGAGTCACCCAGAAGGCAGATGGGTGAGACTCAAAGGCTTCCATGAACACAGATTCCTCTTGGGAAGGATTATCGTGAGATGAGGCTCTGAGAAAGTAAAAGGAAGCAAACCATTTAAGATGAGTTTGTTTTTGTGGTCTACTATGGCCCGAGGATTGAATGACTTACAAATATCACAATCCTTTTGATGGTGTTCAGGGCCTACACAAAATGGACAGGGCATTTGCATCAGAAAAAGGCAACTTATGACTGCACTTCTAGCACTTTTTAAAACCGGACCTTTTTTCTGACTTTTTTTTTTTGGAAAAACAGAAAAAGGGACAGGAAATACCAACAATGGTATTGAAGGAATACACTAATAGTGTAAAAGGGGATAGAAGAGAAGATTAAAAAATAATGGCATTAAAGAACTACACTAGTTTGTAGGTTGGGAGGCAAATAAAGCAAGCTATTTAGAAAATAAGAAAAGCATTGATATAAAAGCCCAAAAAAGAACTTATCTCTGTCATTGAACAAAGTAAGCTTGAGAGCTGACAGTAACAGTCTCATTCATTAGTCCAATAGGTCTTCACTCCTCCTGTGCGACACGCACAAAGCAGAAATAATTCTAGTACCACAAGGGTGACAACCAAGACAACTTGAAGTATGTGATGACACTGAACATGAAGTTGGATGTGCATATATACTTGGTTTGATGCAGCTCAGTAGTTATGCACTGCCATTATTCAGAAGTTAAAACTACTTCTGAGAAAGATACTAGAAATAGGACAAGATAAAGAAAAAACTACCAAAAAAAGGTGGTAAGACCATCTTAAAAACAGGTTGCATTTTCCATCTCACTGTAGTGCAGCAAGACAGCAATTTAAAAACCCTTTTAATGAGACTGGTCTGCTACAAAAGTGAAAATCAGATCAAGGAGATTTATAGGTTCATAGGTTCGTAGGTTCATACTAGGCTATCTGCCCTGGGTCAATTATAAGCCTAGCCCGATTCTGTATGGCTTACACCACCCCTTGATTTGAGTATACTGTGCCCTTTTTAAGGCTTAGTTTACTGTGCCTCTGTCTAATAGTGACACGGGAGTAATCCCTGGGACAAACCTTCGATCCCCCATCCACCTATCGAGATTCTTCTTGAAGAGATTCAGTGAGGTGCTCTGCCTCACCTGAACTGGAATTCTATTCCAGAGCGAAGGGAGCCTCTGGGTTATGAAGCTGTCCCTCCAGCAAGTTCTATTTATTTCTGTGCTGAGGTTCAAGTCCCTCGAGCGTGTGGCTCTAAGGGATTTAGATTTACTGAGGTGGAGCATGTCCATTAATTCTGGATTTGACATAGCTCTGTATGTCAGGCATAGATCGCCTCGAAGTAGGCGGTATGCAACTGAGTAGAGCTGGAGTTTTTTTAACCGAGCAGCATATGGCATCTGTTTGAGACCCTTGATCTTCTTGGTGAGATACTTTTGGGGTCTTTCTAATTGCTGCAGGTGTCGGGTAAGGTACATCCCAAAAGGGGCATTGTATTCTATGATGGGCCTGATGAGGGATGAATAAAGGGGCAAGATTACCTCTCTTGATCTAGATGTGAAACCCTTCGTGATGAGGTGGGCTATGTAGAAGGTCTTTCTAACCAGTTTGATAATGTGGTTTTCAAAGGAGAGATTGCTATCAACTTGGGTCCCCAGGTCCCTAATAACTTTCTCTGTACTTAATGGGTTTCCGGCCTATGTGGTAATTTGTGGGCACATTGTTTTTGCCAAAGGGTATGACTATACATTTTTTGGCATTTAGATTTAAACCATGGCACTGGCACCAGTTATCTGTCTCTGTGAGATCTTTTTGAAGGATGTTTGTGTTAGCTGGAGAGTTGATTATGGCACCCAGTTTGCAGTCGTCTGCGAACTTGGTGAGCCATAGTCCTCCCACGTTTGCCTGTACCTCGGAAAAGTATATACCGAACAAGAGTGGTCCCAGGACAGAACCCTGTGGGACGCCACTTGTGACCGGTTTCGAGTCGGACATGGCTCCAGCAACTCTCACTCTGTGGGTTCTGTCTTTGAGCCAGTTTGCGACCCATCTTGTGACATAGGGGTTTATATTTAAGCTGGATAGCTTATCTATGATGCCCAAGTGGGGTATTGTGTCAAATGCCTTTGCAAGGTCCAGATAGGCTGTGTGGACTACCTTCCCTTCATCTATGGCTTTGGTGACTGTTTTGAAGAAGTCAACCAGGTTCAAAAGGCAGGATCTGCCCTTGACAAAGTCGAACTGGGTAGGATCTAGTGTCTGTAGGTCCCCAATGTCTTTGTTTATGAGCTCCATGATGATCCTCTCCATAGCCTTGCAGACTAAGCTAGTCAGGCTTATGGGGCGATAGTTTCCAGGGTCCGTAGAGGCTCCACCTTTGTGGAGTGGGACCACTGTTGCTGTATGCCATTCTGTGGGCACATATCCTGTAGTGAGGCTGAGATTGTATAGCTGTTTTATTTGAGGGATTAGTTCCTCTTGGAGTTCATGTAGGACACAACCTGGGACACCAACTGGTCCCATGGAAGCAGTGTTTTTTGCTTTGGAGAGGGCAGCCTTCACCTGAGCATCAGAGATGTTTGGGAGGCAGCCCTCTGCCGGGATAGATACTTGCTCTTTTGGGGGGGAGGGGGTGGAGAAGTTTGCACTGAACCTGTCTGCCAGGATATTGGCAATGTCTGTGGGTTCAGTGTATTTTTTGTCGTTTAGAATCAACTCAGAACAAGTCTGGGAGTTGCATCCCAGGTTTCTAACATAACTGAAAAAGCCTTATGATTGTCTTTGGTGTCCTGTGCAATTTTTCTCTCGAAGCTGGCCTTGGAGGATTTTATGAGGGATTGTAATTTTTTGCTAGTACTGATCAGAGATGCCTTCCCTATTAGGGATTTTGCTCTATCATGTAGTAGCTTCCTCCTTCTGTTGTACAGTTTATTTATGGCAGGGGTCCACCAGACTGGACGCCTGCCTTTGGATGATTGGGTCTTGGTTTTGTTTGGGATAGCATGATCCATGGATTCCTGGAGATGTCCGTAGAATGCGTTTATATAGGATTCTGCAGTTTGGGCCATAGTTTCCACTGGCCCTGGGTTCTTGAAGGATTCCACTTCGGTTTTCAGAAGTGAGAAGTTCGCTTTTGAGAAGTTTTTCACTGTGGTTTTCTGGGCTGGGGGTGGGGTCGGGATGTGGACATCCAGTGAAATTAATTTATGGTCTGATCTTACCAATGAGGGATATACTTCTGGTGTGGAGCATAGAGTCCCCATGTTGGTAATGATCAGGTCTAGTATGTTGTCCCCTCTTGTGGGAGTGGTGACTAGTTGTTCCATAGCATTTGAGTTTATAATTTCCGGGAACCTTTGGGCTAAGGTGCTGGGGCTTCAGTAGTGCTCCCAGTCAATGTTTGGGTAGTTGAAGTCGCCCAATATAATGGTGTTCAGGGAGATCTTCATGTTCTCCAATGTTTTCAGGAAAGCCGAGTGGGATTCCTGACTTTGAGAGGGTGGTAGGATGCTATAAACTGAAAAGCAGTCTTGCCCACTGTTAGTTGTACATGGATAGTCTCTGATACTTTGTGCAATGCCACTAACCTGGAGGTGTGGATATCCTTGATAAATATGGAAACTCCCCCTCCATTTGTGGTTCGGTCCAGGTGTTGGGGCCGAAAAGCATGATATGAGGTATAGCCTGGTAGTGCTGGGGTGCTCTCTGGAGCCTTGAACCAGGTTTCTGTCACTGCACAGATATCGATGTTCTCCATACTGAGGAGAGCTTCGAGTGCATGTATCTTGAGGTTAAGACTTCTGGCGTTTAACAGCATTACCCTTAGTTTCTTGTTCCTTGTGCTGTCTATGGGTGTGGGTTTGACTTTTGAGCCTTGCCTAAAAAAGCCACTATGGGGGTGGCAAGAGCCTTTGCCAATATCCGAAAGCCCAGTGGTGACAGGTGCAAGCCGTCCCTAGCGAAGCAACTTGGCTTGTCGAGCATGTCATCCCAGGCTAACAGACACTGGATCCCCTTTGAATGACACCAAAATTTTAGCCAATTTTTAAAATCGATCATTTTGTCTTTGTACTGTAGCATCATTCTAGGTGAGGGTAAGATGCTGCTCAAAGTCAGGGTCATACCAGCCTGGGCTACATGATCAGAGAGCTCCTCTATGTCTCTTTTCATGTAGTCCAGGGAGGTACGTCTCAGGTCATTCACACCAGCATGTACAATGACTGAGTCATATTTGTATTTGCTTTGGAGTGACCTGAGTGCTTGCGTTATGTGGCGGATCCTAGCACTCGACAGGCAGCTCACCGTGACCTTCTCTTTATTCAGCCTGGTGAGCGGGACGTCAGTGTGTCTGACAATAGAGTCACCTATTACAAGAGTATCAGGTGTGTTATTCAGCCTTAAGGGCTGTGGCTGCTTGGTACACTGACTTTGTGGGTTATGTGTTGTGCGTGTTTTGTTTTGAGGTAGCATTTGCTTGGATGTCTGCTTTGGAGGTCTCTGTTGCTTAGGTAGATTTGTATTTAGAGCCTCCGAGTATGTTTTTGGGTATTTATGTGTTTGGTTCGCTGATGTGGTGGGACTATGTGATAATGGAATTGTGTTGTGTGAGGTTACCTTCTCCTCCTGACTGGTTACACCAGTTTTGAGATGAGAGAGCTCAGCCTCCAGTTTGGCTAAATAGTTGCATCTCTCACATATATTTGAACCTGTTTGGAGGAGGAGAGGGTTGTCCGTGTACACGAGACAGTTGTAACATTGCCTCAAAATTCCCAGATTCACCAGCTGGACTGGAGAGGAAACCATTGACTGACCTTTGGACATGCTAGAGTAATATAGGGAAACTGAATTTAAGATGGACCAATAGAGGACAGGGTAATCGTAGAGAGTATAAGAGTAAGTAGTACTTATGGTTTAATAGTGCTAACTTGTAAGATTACTTAATTGGACCAGTGAAGGGCCTTAGAATGAGAATATGGTGTTTAAATTGAGAGATAGAGCAGTTCTAAGGGAAAAAGTGAAGAGCAGACTTTGTGGAGCCAGGAATAGTTTAAACCCAATTAGTCGGCGCTGCCCACTGTTGCGCTATGCTCAAAAACGCGCAAAACAGGGTTTTAAGAGAGGAAGATGAAGGAGTTTTGGAATTGACCCAAAATGGCCAATAAAACTACAGTTTCAAGTCAGTAACCACTCCCACAGGGGCAGGCAGGCTGCTCAATGTTTTTCACTGCCACTGATCAACAGAGAGACTTCCCTTTAGCCCAAGCAAAAAATGGCCTCACAGAAACTTACAAACAGTTCAAGAACAGCAAACCTGTAACTGAACTTTTCTAAATCTCAGAAAAGTGGGAAAAAAGCAAGATTTTTTTTTGTTTTTTTCAGAGATAGCAGAGGTTTCAAACAGCCTTCATGTCTGCCTAGATTATGGAAACCAGTGGTTGACATTTTTTTAAAAATGGAATGAAAAATTAGTGGAGGCACACAAAACTACATTTAAAGCCACATTCTGTTTTTGGTTTAAGTGCCAACATTAGGAAAACCCACCGTGATACTACACAGGAAATTCAAGACCTATCAAACTGATAATGGTGAACAACTGAAACCTCATTCAAGCATACATTCAACTGCATGCTCAAGGAAATGATAACTACTTAGTCCTACCTTCTGCATAAAGGGGTGATCGTCACTGCTTTTCTTAATGGTCTTTTCTTGATACTTCTGCAAAAACAAAACAATGATTTTTGTCATAATGCTGGCAGAAATAGTCAAATGCAACTTTCTTCCTACAAGAGTTTCTGCTCTAATTATCAAAATGTATCAAACTTGCTATGTACAAAGGTTTATGTGTTAAAAACAAGCTTAAAGACCTATCGCTGTGGCATAAAATGATGGTGTTCTGACTACAACCGAGATGACTGGAGTTCATCTGGCAACTTGGGCACTAGAAGGTATGTATTAAGTGGCTGACAATGGCTCATCCACCCTTGTGAAAGAGACTGATGGTCTAATTGGATGTTTGTCACTTTCATTTGGAGGTGTGCCTTGTAGAGCAACAGTCTAGAACTGGAGATGTGAGCCTGGTGCTCTCATGTCAGTGACTGTAGCTCTCTCTCTCTCTTTCTCTCTCTCTCTCTTTGTATATGCGGGAATATACATGCAGACGTGACTGCAGAAGGTCCTCATAGTAACATGGATACTCATGTTAGCCACAAGGAGGTGGGGTTAGGGCTACAAATAGAAACACCTTGGTTGCTCGAACTGATGATGGCTTTTGAGACTGCAGTGAAAGTCTGAGAGTAGTGGCAGCAGTGAGAGGTTGATGCACAGAGAAGATGGATGATGACATTGATCCTCCCCTTCTGGTCCTTTGGGCTACTACTCTAGACAGTGTGCTCTGGGAGGGGGCCCCCACAAAAGTTTGATGTTTTTCAAACAGCCTTCATGCCTGCCTAGATAATGGCCATCTGCAGACAGCTCTCACCTAAACCAATGGCCATGTTGTCAACAATACAGAATGAATAGGCTAAGACTCATAAAAAGTGGGCTTGTGGTCAGCAGTGTGGAGGTGAAAAGTACCTAGAAGAAAATAATGCATTATAGCTATGCATGTTAATTAAACAAAAATAACACAAGATACAATAATATGGAAAACCTGACTTTAAGATGATAAAGACATTGTCCTGAAAGGGATCCTAGGGAGAAGAATAGGTATATGACAGTGATGGAATAAAACTGTTATTACGGTTTACTATCAAAATGTTGAAGTAATGTTTGGCAAACACAAGAATGTCTAATTTCGGCAGCACGATTTCTATGTTGCTGAACATTACTTGAGCGAGACAGTTCATATCAGCGAATCCCACTGTGCATTCCCTGATACGAACCTCGATGTTAGAAGTACAGATCGCAATACAGTGCAGACTGGAATATCCATCCCTTTCCTCACTGTAGTGTGATCTCAGAGATGGAATGTATATTTTGCAGGGGGTGCAGGATGCATTTAGCAGTGAATTTGCAGGGAAGGAGCTATACTTACCTTAGCTCCTATTCAGACATCCGGTTCACTAATTTGATCTAAATGTCGAATCGCTTGAATTCGTTCATTTGATTCGACATTTAGACTTAATTAATATTCATGGATTAGACATTATGGTTCGACTTTCAGAACGGAATTTGTTTTAAACATTAACATTTTGATAGTAAATCTGTTATTACACTTCTCTGTAAACAGCTGAAACAGCTTTAGATATGAAACTGCATTTAGTTTCAGAGGTTTCAGCTTTGGAAGGACAAAGACTTGATGCAGGTAGCTCACAGAAAGGCAGCAAAAAATTATGCAGATGGTAAAAACTTACCAGGCAGCACTAAAACTGAGACAGGGAGGGCTTAATATGCACATTTTGAAGAAAGTAGGGAGAACTGGGAGATGAGAGAAAAATTTAAGTACCTCAGGGGAATCCACATGGCTTAGAAAGGTGTTACTGGTCTCCTAGGACAGAGAAGCAGATTCTGTCTACAACAGTGATGCTCCAGGTCTGTATGGACTAGGAGGCAGAGATCGATGGTGGTGGTGGTTGGGAGATGGTAGGGCATGAGACTCAAGACAGCCCAACTTCCTGTTTCTAATGAGGAACACGAGGGATAGAAAGGAAGATCAACAGAAGAGTCTGCCTTAATGTAATCAAAAGGCAATCTCTGTGCCCTTGAAGATCACTCTTTCAGCGTGTTCAGGCAAGGGTGGAACATGCATTCCCATTGGATGCTGAAAGCAAAATTTCATAAGTACTTTCTAAGCTAGTGACCTAGGAAGCCATCAAGGAATATAACCAAGGAACCTAGAAAACAAAGCTTACAAGAAGTTAGTTATCCATATCAAGAATGCTACTACCACACATTCCAGGGGTATATTTGGGAATAACTATCCACTTTAAAGTCTAGATATAAAAGTAGCCAGATGTCACTCTGACAGGCAGAAGGAGACAAGCTTCCAGTGAGAAATGTGTGGAGTTATGTAACTATCACACTAACAAGTGTTATGTCAGTGAAAGTTTATATATTTTTTGCAGGTAATTTATTGCCCCGTCAGTTCTGTGGAGGTGGAGGTGCTCAGAAAGCGAGGAAAGCCAGGCAAAAGTCACCTCACAAAAAGCCTGTATGAAAGAGAGTACAAAGAAAAAGTTGTTAATCTGTCAGGATAGTGCAAACTGCTCAGACAATTTTGTTAGTCAGAAACCTAAGAGGACTATTGAATTAGATTAGATGAATGTATTCAGTGAAGGGTCTGACAAGGGACATATAAAGTGGAACTAATCATGTATCCTTGATATGGCATTAACTAGAACTGTTCCATTTCCTTTACATAACAACACTACATTTTTTGGCATTAAGAATGAGCTCATGATCAGTATATCAAACATAGCTCTGATCAACCCTTCTGGGAGTATCTGAGTGGCAGAGGAAAGCCTGCTTTTACAGTAATGACCCACATTATTCCATTACACAAAGTGTCAATCCTGAACCAGAGGAAGGTGTAAGGCTGCATCCAAGAAAAATTTTGATGTGCCCTGCAGATAATGGATGTGATGATCTGTCCTCTAGTACGACACATTTACAAAAGAGTATAAGCAAAAAGGAAGCTAGAGAGACAGAAGATTACTTCTTAAGGTAACAGTGGAGTTATGCAAAAATGGATTACAGGGAAAATTAAATGGAGGCTTTAGAGCGACTGACTTTATATATTAGTGCTGCACTCTATTGTGTGTGTGTGTGTGTGTGTGTGTGTGTGTGTGTATGTATGAAAATATAAATATATATATATATATATATATGTATGCACTGTTTTCAGTCAAGTGTGCAACTTTGTTTTCCAGTAGCAGAGCTGTCACCAACAGTCAATGTCAGCTTTACTCACATTTAGCTGACTATACCAAAGTACCTGGCAATTCTCTTTGGTGGCGGTTGTTTGAATGTTGAGTTACTGTACATAAATATGGGAGTACCAAAAACAAACTCACATATTGTATCTGCCATGTTAATCATTTTAGTACAATAGTTCCATAGTCGGAATGGGTATCAGGAAGCAGGACTCGCACATTGTATTTTCTTCCTGTGGTGTTTTATGATCTAGTTCCTTTCAGTGGTATCTGTAGTGGCTGTGTAAAACTACTCAAATTAATTGTACCTGCAAATAAATATTTGATGTGAAGCATGACAGTACAGTTTTGTTACTATATACAAGTGATCAAATGGCTGTATTTCTATATGTTGTGTTTAGAGTTGATGGTACGTGCAGTCATTATATATGCCTTTGATACAGGAAGCTTTTGAATAATTGTCATATATGGATTGTGTATTGACCATTTTGTAGCATGACATACACTGATACATATAAACAAACACATACATGTGTATGCATTATATGTACACACATGCATAAACACACTTTGTGTGTGTGTGTGTGTGTGTGTGTGTGTGTGTGTGTGTGTGTGTGTGTGTGTGTGTGTGTGTAAATATATATTTATTTTTATGTGTACGTATGCATATATAGAGAAATGTACATCATGGATATATGCATACACTTTAAATATGTATCATCTTTCAAAAATGTATCTAAAGACATGGCCTGATGATTTAGGGTAGATGCTTTAGGGCAGATGTGTATTTTGCAAATAAAGGCAGTGGATCATACTTATACCCCTTCTGAAGAGGTAACTAGGGTCAGTTAGACAAAATTCAAGAATGCAGACAGCCCTCAGGCAATGCTTATGTGGCAAAGAAAGCTACATTTTTCATTACTTGCAGGTTATTCCGCAGGTAGAAAGACAACTGTTTTGGTAAAGCAATTCTTATCTGACTTCAAAATCTGTGATTGTCCATCAGCATGACAATGCTCATGATTCAGAGAAGTCAGTTTATGTAGCAGTCCTGGGTCTTATTTTAACATTTATACATTAGCTACGGCCAAGTGAAGAGAAGACAACATAAATATTTATGCAGATGACTCATAAATGAACACTGCCTGTAGGTTTGGGGTTTGTCAAATGGAAGATTAAGCAAAGACAGAAAAATGGTCTGAAAGACAGGAGTTAAACTTATCTTAGAAAAGATCTCAACCTCTTAAGAGGCCAATGTGGAACATGAATCCTAGTAATTTGATGGAGCTGTTTGAACATTTGTAAAATAAGATATACTTGTGAGTCAAATCCAAAACTTAATAATCTACACAACCATAACCACAACATAAGCGAATATGAAACAGCACTTATGTACAGAATCTAAAATTACATGTTCATTAATACCACTTGCTACATTTACTACATTTTTTAAACAGATCTGTGCATGAACAAACAGCATCCTGTCATAATTTAGATGCTTCAGATGTACACTTATCACACACTGCTGTGGCTTTCTTAGCAGCATCTCACCATGAGGCATTACTAATCCAACACCTTTTCTACACCAGTTTTAGGACAGAGTTAAAGGGACAGAGGTAACTTCAGAGTTCAAAGCAAGGACTAGCCAATACACAAATGCCAAGCACTATCTATTGCAAGCCCTTCTCCTGCGTGAACTAAACAGTCTTACAGCCCAACAAATCAGGGAGAAATATAAAAATAATCAGGGACAGAGGCACTTACACTACTATTAACTTGAGACATTGACAGAATAAGAGAAAATGAATTAAATATTTTCTGAAACAAAGTTCTACCTTACCACCTTTTCTCCAAAAAAACACTAATTTTAGGAGGGAGTAAGAGGGACAGAGCTAACAGTGGAGTGAAAAGTAGAGACTACTCAATACACAAACAAAAGAAAACACAAAGAAATAATCAAATACTGCAAGCCCTACTCCTGTCTGAACAATGCAGTGTACATATTTAACTATTTACCTCTGTCCAATACAGGAAACAAAGCAGCTGCAGCACAGTCCATAATTAAATTCAGGAATCAGGAATCCAAGGTTAGGATGAGTGGAACAGTGGGCGGTTTTGGGGTTAACTACGGAGCATTCCACACAATCCAGAGCACTTGACTGCTCAGATGAGTGCCAGTTGACAACATGAATGGCAAACAAACAGTAGTTCTTTGAAAATGTAGGTAAGGAAATACTATTCCACTGAAAGTGTGTTGCACTAGTGAAATAAACTATACAACATCAGTTCTTTAACAATTATGTCTATCAACAGGTCTAACCTAAAGTGGGTAAGTGCTGTCTATGACTCTAAAGGTGAGAACAGCTGTCACTCAAATTATCTGAACCTTTAAGAGTTTTCTCATAAGTTACTCAACAACTTGGGGCCAAGCTTTCTGCTCATTTAACGTAAACAGCAAAGCACAACGAAGCATGGCAGATTCTTCTGCACCGGGACATAAATGAATATTTCACAGTGTTGAATACTGCTGTCCTGGGAGGGAATGAACTGAAATGATGCTTCTTAATAAGGATGACAACGCAGTCTTTTACTGTGGTTATGGACTTAATGTGTTAAAAAGGGCATATTTAAAGTTCAGTATAAGAATGTTTTTTGGTGTGGAGCTTCTAGCTTCTATTTTAAACAGACTGGTCAGTTTGTGGCTGATCATTGGCTGGGTTAGCACTTTTGAGACTCTAGTCTCTGTTTGTTGAGAGAAACACTAAGTGGAATTTAGTAGCACCTTTAGATCTCTAGGTGAGGGAATTTCAGACATCTGGTTACCAAGGGGGTCTGAAACAATCATCATGGGCTTGTTATTAAACCTAACAATGACTGAGACTTGCTTGGGTTAACTGCAACCTTATGTCTACTTTCTCAGACAAGTGAGAAATCTAAAGGTGTTTCTGAACTTCATGACAGACTTATTAGACATTAAGAAAACCACATCATTCTCACAAAGAATAATGCTTAAGCTCCTGAAATCCGGGGTGAGGTGAATTAATAAAAAGGAATAGTAAAACAGGTCCAATGGCACAATCTTGGAATACACAAGCCTGAAGGTGTTCTCAACCTAACAACTCAGAATTAAGTGAGGCAAAGGACTTGTCTTTTAAGACATCTGAAAAACTGTTCTAAGGAACTAGGGCCAAATCCCAGTAGTTCCTACTTCAAACATTAGGAAGGAATAATCCACTTCTACAGCAAATATCCTAATAAGCAAAGGTATGCATATATACAGAGCATTATGTATTTGTTTACTTTTTCAGCTTCTGTAGCTGGACCACAGCTGGAGTGGTCTTAGCCTGTTAACTAGTTTTTATAAGCTTCAGGTTTTTAAGTGGGCCTACCTAAGGTACCTTAATAAAAGCATTTTCATTGTAGTATAGGTATGCATCTGACTGAGTTCATAATGTTGTAGAAAATGAATACTGTCTTGTTTTCATCTGTTCAACTTTTGGGTTATAGGAAACAACCTCAGTGCTTTTTCAGGAGCTTGGATCCAGGGCTCTGAGTTCACCCCTACCCATAATCCCTCACTTCTCAGAATACGGCAGATTGAGTTTGCTTGCTTATAGTTATAACACTCTAATCAATAAACACTATGCAGATCTACTTAACACAAAGATGGTCAATAATGATGAAGCAGTGAAGAACAGCCAGGAGAAGATGTCCAAGGACAAGGTTCCTGATCAGGCCCAACTGTTCGACCGGGGAATAAAAAATGACAATTTAGGCTAGGGAACAGAGGGAGGAAGGGATGTTGATCCAGATGAAAACAAGACAACCGAGATCTAATGATATGGTAAGTATATAACTTTCATATCCAGTGCTGTCTGTTTTCATCCTATCCAACCTTTCGGACAGATTTAAATGCTACCAAAAAATTGTGTAGAATCATGGAAGGATTATTCTTGACTATGGAGGAGCCAAAAGATGTACAAGATCTGAATTGTACATCTGTATTATAGTATGTCACAACCATGCAGCTACTGCACAAATCTTATTGACAGTAACCCTACCCATAAAGGCAGTGGAGGTAGCTTCTGCTCTAGTAGAATGAGCTTTTGGTTTTCCATGTAAAGTCAGTCCCAGTTTTTCATGTACAAATATAATACAGTCAGAAAGTCACCTGGACAGTGATATTTTAGAAGCTCCTTGACCAAATTCAGCTTCTGAAAAGGGAACAAAAAGTTGATCAGACTTCCTAATATTTTTTTCCTGTGTACAAATAACTGGAGTTGATGATGAAAATCTAGTAAATGTAGGGTATACTCCCCTTTGTTAGATATCCTTGGGAAAAACATTAGTAGAGTAACACTTTGACTGAGGTTTGCTTCAGAGGCCACCTTTTGGAAAATGTGGAATTTGTTCTCAAAGATGCTCTATCCTTATGAAAAAACAGAGGATTACATGATAAGGCTTGCGACTCTATAAGCCTCCTTGCAGATATAATAGCCACCAAAAAGAAGGTTTTCCAA
Organism: Protopterus annectens; assembly: GCF_019279795.1. Taxonomy (NCBI): domain Eukaryota; kingdom Metazoa; phylum Chordata; order Ceratodontiformes; family Protopteridae; genus Protopterus; species Protopterus annectens. The sequence continues at coordinate 1,822,990,339 of NC_056741.1, forward strand.
GAAATTTTAGCTCTGCTGTAGAGGCAGGCTCAAATGGAGATTTTGTCAAAGCCTTAAGCATGATAGTAATATCCCAGGGGGGACCTGCCTCCCTGACTGGAGGTCTTAAAAGGAAGGTTCCCTTCAGAAAAATCTAAAATCTTTGGGGAAGTAAAAGATGCCTTAACACTACCCTGCATGGAAAACTGAAATAGCTGCTAATCATACTTTGATGGTTGAGAAACTGGATCCTTTGTGAAACAGCTCTGTCAAGAAATCTAAACTTGTGGAAAAGGGGCTGAGAAAAGGTCTAAACCTCTGGAGGAGGCCCACATGGTAAACCTTCTCCATTTACTGAGGTAAACTTTTCTGGTACTTGTTTTCTGTAAAGTGGATAATAGCTGAACTGAATCCAGTCATATGCGTGATATGTTGTGTTGTGTCGCCACAGCGGAACTCCGGTCCGCTAATGATTGGCAGTAGATTTTTACGTACTGAGTTGCTGGCTCTGACGCACAACCTTCAACGAAGGTACGCCCATTCACGCAGTTCTCCACACAGAAGACGCTCTAGCTGAGAATCAAACAGGACAACGTCTTACTGTGAGGCGGCAACGCTACCGCTGCACCACCACCGCAGTTATAACTTCTCACATTTGAAATGATCATACACAAAAACACTCCTATTATTATTCTCCAGCTTATATTTTTCACTTGTAACAGTTTTAGACTGATCCAAGACAGTTCACTGTCAATTCAGTCAATACTACATATGTCAGAACACAATTCATCTTGTCTGAACCCATTTTGTTCACTTTTGTTCACCCTTATTACTTCCTGCAGCCACCAACTTTGTGCATAATTCTGCAACCTCGGCTTGCTAGTTTCTTTTAGCTTTTTTCCATTTCTAAACTCTGTCAGTAAGAACCTTTTATATATCCTCCACATTTTCTCTCAGTCTTTCTTTAATTTTTGCTTAAACCAACATATATTAACCTTATTTGATATTACACCACACCAAAACACCACTGCTTTTTAGGAAAGGCAGACATTGTGTTGATGGCATGCTCCACTGCATTCTGCTTTATATCCTGTATTGCTGAGTGCTATTTACATATATACTGTTGTGTGCTGGACTTGAGCAAGTAAAAGAATTCATTAGACACTAGCTGCCTTTGTATGGTTTCAAAATATGTTTCAAATAAACCTGTCTCTTAGCACACTAGGCAGCCCTTCAGCAAACCGGAAATGCTCGTCAAGCCTTTACAACCTTGATATGTACAACATTACTTCATGTCACATTTTGTTAAACTTTTGGAATCTAAAATGTTCAGTGATTACCAAGCTTTAGAATTAAAATGTAATGCATTTTCTACAATCTTTGTGAATGTTTCTTCACATGACTTAGCGTGTGCTCCCAGAATGCATGAAAATATGTGCATTTTGATGCTGACAGCATTTATCAGACTTGAACCCTTCTGTCATTCAAGATCATCATCAGCTATACAGTAAGCAGATGCTCTGATTTCATTTTATTTTACATTTGATTACCGGGGTGGTACACTGATCACACCTGACCATTTGCAGCTACTGCCCAGGTGAAATAATTCACAAAGAAGGAAAAAAAAGAGAACACTTTTGCACTAAGCTGTATGTAACAAAAACAGAACAGAGAGCAACAATATATGACAAAAACTGTATAGCAGCAATTAATAGATGCTGCAACAATTATGAGAGAAATGTAAATTTTACAGTTTACATGAATTACATTTCAGACTTACATCATGGTGGAAATGTTGTGGGGTAATAAAAAGTCAGGGCAGGGGATGGTGGGAGATTTATGATGTGTTAGTAGTTGAAGAGACTAATGCTAGAGGTTGAGAGGCTCTTATGTGATCTGAACCGATGTATTTAGATGGGTGTATGGTAACTGATCGATATGTAGAAGCAATGACCCACTCTTGAGCAATGCCTGCCTACTGAAAAGCACAGCCACTGAAAACCAAACAAAGTGAAATACAGAAAGATTGCAAAAAAACAAACAAACAAACAAACAAAAAAAAAAAACTGTTCTTTTCGGATCTTACAAGAAAAACCCCACTGTCACATGGAGACCAAATTTGTCTGAATAATGATTGTGTTAGGGTTAAAGACATAGATAGAGTTAGGGTTCTGAGGTATTAGTAAAGTGGGCAAGGTGGGTTTCACCCCCCACACCACCTTACTAATGCCTGTTAACCCCAACCCTGTACGTAACCACAGAAAAACCCTTTCTGTAGCAATCCTACTACACAAGAAAGGATCAGGTATACAACGCACAAGCACAACAGTAAATCTGTCCCCTTACCTAGGCCTAAACCTAACCTCCAAACACTCACACGACACTAAATCTATCCTCTTATCTATCCTTTCCTCTAACCATAAACACATACGATCGCACACACACTGCTAAAACCATAATGCTGAAATTGTCAGTATATCTGGAAGTTTCGTCATTAACAAAACAAAGCCTGCTCCCCTGCAAAAAACTGTTGTCCTGTCTTTAGCAAATGCATATTTAGACCAGCACTACAATCGACAATTCCAGCATTCGACAGCTTTCACAATCATGACACACTTTTGGAGAAAATGGTATTTGACCATTTCACATGGATCCATTTAGATGTGTCATGGGTAATGGATTACAGAAACGATAAAGGGGTCTTGTGAGAAAATGCAATATGCCTCACATAATTTGGTGAGATACTAAAGGACTGAGCTCTAAGCCAAACTGGATTGGGGGAGTGTCTCTATCAGAATGTAACAAAATATTGGATTGCCTCTTGGGGGTAATTTTTAGGTGTTCCTAACCCTCCCTGTGACATACTTGATAACAGAAATTTCATCATGTTAAATTAATGTCTGCAGCTTTGACGCTTACCTTGGTCTAAGTTTTTTTTTGGGGGGTTGTCAGCAAAGAATCTTGAGTGTGCAACACATAATCTAATTTTCTTGTTACGACACCATATTATGCCAGTACTGCAATGTTTGCACTGGTGTCTAGTAAGACAATGGGTAACCTATAAAATTCTTGTCATGGTTTACCTTTCATTCCACAATCTTGGCCCACCATACTTATGGAACCTCCTACACCGCTATAATCCAGTTTGCACCTTGCACTCCAGTTCACAAGATCTCCTTGCCATTCCATGTTACAACCTTGATTCATCTGGTTGTCAGTCTTTCAGCTATCAAGGTCCTGTCTTATAGAACTTACTGCCCAACTGGCTTTGGCGTATAAATATAATAAGTTTAAGAATGTATTAAAATCACATTTGTTTGATTTAATACTAAAAAACTGAATGAAGCAACCCACTCTGGAATATAAAAAGTCCTGATATTCCAAAAACAAATGACCAGGTGGCAGAGTAACATAAAGAATAAGCTTTACTGAAAATGCTTTTGTGCTTTCGTCTATTTTAAAAACATAGACATCTTCAGAACCATAAAAACTATGCAAACGAAACGAGAACATTTAAAAACCTTAGCTTGTACACACCCACACTTAAAAAGCCTACCACTTATAATGTCGTCTGCCAAAAGGTTTAACGGTACATTACACTATTTTCTGTAAAAGTGTAAAAAGCTATCTTAAAACATGAAAACAAACTAACACACTCAAGTATTAAAATAAAGCAAATTTACAGTTCTGATGCTCTAAACTTCAATTCACTAGCTATGGCTTCATTGAGGCCAGGTGAATTAGATGCATCCAACCATAACTGCCATAGCATTTCTTTGTACAATAATTGGTTTTAATAATCACCATTGTAAGCAGAAGGAATTATTTTCTCTAAAATAGAAAATTTAAACTTAACAAAATGCCTACAAGAGGTACCATGTCTGGCTGGGGCACTTTTGTTGTCCTTTTTAACAATGCTGTAAATAAGCTCGTAAATTCTTTTATTCAAAGCATTGTTAGCTTCTCTGACATGAAATGCCAGACAGGTACTGAATCTAGCCAGGTAAACAACCCTCTCAGATTAACTATTATAGCAACCTTTCCTCATCTATTTTTGCGCACCAGCTAACATACCGCTCGCAAGATCTGTGTCAATGTAAGAACACTGATTAAACCAGCTGCATTTGGGTGTTACAGAAAAACATTATAAACTGTTCTTGATGTTCTTTCTAAAACTGTCTTAATGTTAGATTTGTTTTTAAATGTGAAAGATGGGGGTACTTGAAAGTGAGACTTAAAGTCATTGTCACATTGTAAAATGGACCAGTTTCTATGCAGAATGTTTCTGATATCCACTGTGTCCAAAGAATAATGAATAATCATATTAATGCAATAACTAGTGTGATTTAACGAAAAATGAACACCATTTCTATTGGTACCCCTCATAATGTGCGAATCAAAGCTCTGTAACTCCTTAATAATAATGGGGGCATATTTGTTGTTCCTTTTGTTAAAAATCTGTGTATAAATATGGTTTACTATCGTTTCTGGATAACCTCTTTCCAGAAACATGGATTTCAACAAATTGAACTGATCAATGCATTCATTGTTGTCAGAGGTTAGTCTAGAAACTCTTACAAAACTGACTCTTCACAACCCCTCTCTTTTGATGTAATGGATGGCTACTTTTAAAGGGCAAAAAAGCATTGTAAAAGGTAGGCTTTCTATAAAGGGAAGTTATAAATCTAACACCAGTTCTAACTTGTACATCCAAATAATGTATCTTTTCACTATTAACATTGTATGCAAATGTCAGGAATGTAGAAGTTGTTTCCATCTCAGAAATAAATTTAAAAAGTTGGTCAGCATTCCCAGCCCAGACCACAAATACTTTGTCCAGGTAGCGAAAATAACATTTACAATAGTGAAACAGATCAAATTTAAAAACAAGCTGGATCTCCCACCTATGTAGCACAGCATTATTAAAAATGGGGTCACAACTGTCCCCACTGCTACTCCTTGCAGCTGTTTAAAATGCTCACCATGAAAAAAAATGAAGTTACTGCAAAGAATCAGTTCCATAAAATCAAAAATCAAAGTAGCATCATTATCAGACAATACTTTAAACTGTGCCGCAACCTCACCAAACCAAGACAACCCTACTTCATGAGGAGTAACAGTAAACAAATGTTTGATATCTAAGGTAACTAATAAACAATTACCAAATTCTGTAATATTCCTAAGGTTGCCCACAAAGTCCCACAAGTCGCGAAGAACATGTGAAAAGTCATTGGACAATAACTTAAGTTTCTGATCAACACATTTTGCAAAGGACTCACAATTAAGTCATTCTATTAGTGTAATCCATAAGATCCATGATGACCAAGCCCACCTTCCTTATCTGGTTTCATACATCTTACATTTCAAATTAAAGTAATATTGTTGAGAATGAGTCTTTCTTCTTTTGTAAGATTATAAAATTTGTGTTTCCTCTTGGATTTCAGAATATCTCTGACTTCTCGTTCACAAGATTTCTTGAATATGTTAATAACTGGATGTAAGGAAGGCTGGCAAGACTTTTCCATTTAAAACTGTCACCAGAAAAATCAAAGTCGATTTTGTCTTGCATTAAAACCTGAAAGTTAAGCTTCCTGGTGAACATTTTTAAATCAAGTATTGTGTGTTCAAGATTGGCTCATTCAGAAGGAATGAAGTTGAAATCCTTTAAAAATAGTTCATGGTGTTTAGGACCAATGTGTAAATCTGTAAAGTTATAAATTTTAAAATTAAAAAAGGAAGTTACTAACACAGTACCTTGTGAAAAACCACCAAGTTGTCCAAGTGGCAAATCTTCAGGAAATGTCGTTAACTGGTTTTGTAGGCAAACCTGTTTTTCATCCAATTGTTGTCCTTCCTAATGAATGCCAGGTAGCCCGGACCATACAATCTCACTCTGTATTTGTTCAGAAACCTCTCTGACCTCCTTGGTAGTGGTTGTCCTAAGGGGATGTTGGATGCAATGTTGAATTCCTTACCAGGGCTCTCCGGGACGTCAGAATTACCTTCGGATGGAATGGAGGTATGGGTGGCTCTGTGCAATCTAGCAAAAACGTTTGTATTACGATACTCATTATCATCATGCAGCAATTTTTTGTCTTTTCTCCATTTAATATAAAGCATCTTAGAGTCCACTTGCTGAAAAATATTATTAAAAGTAGGTTTGTACTGGTAATATTTCGAGTCACTCGAAATAGAGGCAACTAACTTAGATATCTCTTCATTAAGGTTATGCATATGTCTTTCGTTCTCTTTATAGACCAACTGGGTAAGTTCTAACCCAGTCTTGTCAAACAGGTCCAGAACTTCTATATAAAATGGATAGTTTTCCTCAGCTGTTTGAGGAAACTTCCAAAGATGTAAGCCCATAGGAACATGCTGCTGTTTAATGTTAACAAAATAATTGTCCATCTGAAGTGATGTAAATTTAGATAGCACTTTATCTATTTAATCTGTTGGTCCACGGTAAAACAGTCTACATCAGGAGCTCTAATATATCTACTATCATCAGGCTAACTGAATTTATCCAGCTAAGTGTTAACATTCACAGCTTCAGTGAAATAACATTGAGAAAAAGATTGTTGGTTATTTTTTAAATCATTACCTTCTGAGTGTAAATGGTGCTGGTAAGTTCTTATTTCATTGGTCAGCAACCCGATTGGTAGAAGAGCTTTTAATAGCCATATTCTGTGAAATAACCTGAGATAACTGCTGTATTAACATTGTTAAATAACCCACCAAGGCAGGCAGGCTCAAATTATATGGGGGTCATTACATAGCAATTCATCTGAGTCCAATGGTGACATAATAGGGGCCAGTCAGAATAAACCAAACAGTAATACCAAAATCTGAATGAAGCAATCCACTCTGGAACATAAAAAGTCCAAATATTCCAAAAACAAACGACCAGGTGGCAGAGTGACTCAAAGAATTAGCTTTACTGAAAATGGTTTAGCGCTTTTGTCTATTTTAAAAACACAGACATCTTCAGAACCATAAAAAACATACAAACGAAAGATAAAAGTAAAAAGATGTACATATTTGTCAAGACAAATTATTCACCTCCCCCCCATATGTTTTCCACAGCATAGAAATCAAATGGCTAGGGTATCACGTTTAAATACTGATGACAATAAATTATCACATCAGCTTGACAAAATGGGGTGTGACTTTAGCAGTAGAGGTTAAGATAAGGAGATATTGAATAAAGAGAAAGAGCAAGTTATTATAAATAGACAAACCACGTATAGACCTATTTTTCTGATAATACATATTTGAATGAAACCATTTCTCTTAATACAAATCAGGAAGGCACCAGCGTGGTTCATCCTTTTAACACAACTAAAAGTAGTAGTAGTAGAAGTAGTAATTGTCATGCCATGTTCACGTTTGACCATAATACTAACAAAATTAAGCAAATAAATAAATATTGGTCCACTTTATCAAATGTTCCTGAACTTAAAGATATGTATAAGAAATTACCTTGCTTTGGTTCAAATAATTTGAAAAAAAAAGATTTGGATCAAGAAATTTAAAAAACAGATTATGTTTTTTATGAACACGTGAAAACTAATATAACACCTATTAATAAAATAGGTACTTATGCTTGTAGGCAATGTAATTTTGTAACTTTATTTTTACTGGGAAAGCAATTACTCACCCCCTCTATAATAAAAGTTTTGTACTAAGGGCTTGTGAAACAAGAAATTTAGTTTATTTCCCAGTGCTGTAAGTGTCCTGCATATCATATAGATAAAACCAATCAAAGGTTGAAAGACAGAATATGCAGTCACTTACTGGAAATAAGAAGGGGTCTAGAAAGTAATGCCCTCTATAAATACATTCAAAACACTGATAATATGCACTTTTTTAAGTCTGTGATTCTTAGTGTCATTTATCCGCAACTACGGGGTGGAGATATAAGGAACTGTACAGAAACAGAAGAAAACAGGTGGATTTTAAGTATTAAGGCACATTATCCACCGGGTTTAAATTAATTTATTACAATTAAAACCACATTTGAAAGAGTTACATAGTAAGGTAAAATAGTACTGTTTCTTTAACTTTTAGATGTTTTAATTACTAGTTGAATGTGTCACATGATTTTAATTCATTTTAACTGAATCTAGTATTTAAAGGAAGTTTTTTAAATTGTTTTGATATGTTGCCTGATGAAGTATTTGTTAATGTGAAAGTTTTTACTTCCATTACAACTTTATAGCTGATTCGTGTTGCTGGACTGTTTGCTTTAATTTTTGTTATTAGTTTTTGGAGTGTCCGGATTTGTATTCCAGGTTGTTTCTTTATGCTTTGAACTTTGTCATTCCCAGCAAGTTTGATTGTTGGAGCAAATAGTCTCTGGCTTTTATGAGCAGATGCGTGGTCAGTGCGGTGAGGAGCCAGTCATCTAAGTAAGGAAACACTCTGAATCCGAGCAGTCTGAGGTGAGCTGCTACCACTAACATGCATTTTGTGAACACCCTGGAGGCTGTAGTGAGACCGAAGGGCAGGACTCTGAACTGATAATGACTGGATCTTGAAGAATGATTGAGCATATCAAGTCATTCTTATGCAGAAACGGTAGAATGGACTGTACCATGACCATCCAGAATTTGGAATTCTTTACAAACTGATTTACATAACTGTGATCCAATATAGATCTGAGGTCCGCTGTTTTCTTTGGCACTAAAAAGAAGTCAGTAAATTCTGGATCCTCTTTGGTCTAGGAAGACCTCCTGGATGGCTTTGTTTATCAGTCTTTGAATTTCTACAGCTGCAAGCTCCCTCTGATTGGGTGGAACATTGGTGAAGAATTTTCCTTTCTTTATGGAAGGTTGGGAAAAGGGAATGAAGGATTCCCTGGATATGATCCTGTGCACTTTTTTATGATGGGTATCCAGGCATCTAGGTGCAAGGATAAGTGCCCCCTTACTGCCTCTAGAGAGGGACAGTGGGGTAACCTTTCAGGAATGCTGAAAGGACCTGTCCAAGAAGGAATCTTGAGATCATAGATTTTGCAAACCCCCTTTGCCATGCTGGCGATATCTACCATTGTAGCTATTTCACCCATGCCTCTGAACGAAAAACCTCCATGTGATTCTTGAAAAGGATCTTGAGACTTCCAGAACCACATCTTCTTCCCACAGAGTTGATTCCTAGAGAAAGGTCTCTGCATGTTAGAAAAGCGGATTCCAATGACAGACAAGGTCCTTCCATCCTGTCCACTGCAGCAAAGGGTCTTTTTCAAGGTGGGCCCAAACAAGGAAGATCCATCAAAAAGACCATTGATAAATGATGCCTTGAAAGATTCTGAAAAATCACACAAATCGCATCCAGGCATGTCTCCTTATGGCTATGCCTGAATTGGGTGCCCTTGAGGTACCTTCAGCTGTATGCGAGATTAATCTCATGGATTTATTTGTAATGGATTGTAGGATGGACAGTCAAGAGGAAAAAGACTTCTGTTCCTCTGAGGACATGGACTCTGGGGCAGAATTAGAGAGTACCTTTACAAAGTCCCTCTGTAATCTAGTGAAATGTGCCAGGAAGTTCAACAAATGTATGGCAAATGTTGCTAATGCATACATTTGCTTCCCAGACCTGTCCAAAGCCCTAAACTCTCTGTTAGGGGGTGGACAGAAGAGGTCTGCTCTCTGTAAGAGATTCCTACAGGGGAATATAAGTGCTTTCTCTTGCATGTCCTCTTCCAAGAGACCTCCTCAGCAGGATACTCTAGTGAGGTATCAGAAGAGGCAGGGAGCTCCTAGATGGGAACTGTATGGAAGCTCATTCGGGCTGTCCCTGAGGGGTAGGATGAGCAGACTCAGACACAGGATCCATAGGGAAACAAGGGATGTATCCGATGGTGTAACAGTCAAAGCTATTCCCAGATGACAGAAAACCCTCTCCACCAATTTGAAGGCAGAAAGACCAGGACAGACCAAGGAAAACTGCTTGTAGCCAAGGATCTAGAAGCAGACAATCCTGGGCCCTCCCCAACCCTCCATTTAGGAGTCATCAGAGCCAAGCTGTCAAGCGCTGAAGCAAAAAGAAGGAAGCGATGGCAAAAGTTTTGGAGTCGAGGTCTACCCCTCAGATTCGATGCTCATGCTTTGGGTCTGATAATGATATGGCTCCAGGAGGGTAGGAGTTGATCACATCAGGGACATCATCAGAGTGGAAGAAACAAGAACCTTCCGACGTGACAGCTTGACTTTAGGGATCCTCCGATCCAATAACTCTGAAACGGAAGGCCAGATTGCGAAGGAGTGACAACAGCTTGGAAAAAATGCTTTAGGCTCTTGGATCTGATGGGAGACGAAGCCAGCAGGACCCCCATCTGGATCTGTGTCCTGTGGAACCTTCTCATCATCCTATTCACCTCCACTTCAAAGAGACTTCAGGATAACCTAATGGACGATTAGGTGGAAGGTGGTCTGGATAAGTTTTTGGTATCGCTTGTAAAAAAACGGAGTCCTTAATCTTGGTGATATCGGCTCGAGACAAAACCTTGCAGTGTGAAGCTGAGGAGATGAGACTGATGCTGGTGTTGGATCTGAAGCTTTCAGATCCAAGAACTCATCCACCTTTTTTTCGGCAGCACTGAAGGAAGCACAGAGTGAAGAGACCAGGCAGGACAGCATTTACAATGCTCCCTGGGCTCCTTAGATTTTTGTGGGGGAGTCTGATCCCCCTGATGGAGAAGTAACAGCATTGCACCTGTCACTAGGAGCTCTAACATTAAAAGCCACACATAAAAGACAAGTGCCCAGATGTGCTGGCCTCAACAATAAAAACACTACCTGTGAGCATCAAAGTTAGGAATCTTATGCCCACAACAAATGCAATTTTTGAATCTGGTCGGCTAGTCAGACGTACTAGAACAATTTAGTAAACAACAACAAGCATAGTTCTAAGGACTAACATCACACAAAAACTAATAAGCACTAAATGAGAATCCGAGATCCTGAATAATCCTAGCTTTAATTTTGTTTTGCTTTATTCTTAAACTTCTATATGTAATCCTTATCAATTGTTGAATTAATAACTTGTGATGTTAAGGGAACTTTTCTCCCAGGGCCTCCACTGAAAAAGGACTTGTGTCCAGTCGGCCTTTCCCGGTTACCAAATGTAAAATAAAAATAAATAAATAAATGAAAGAATCGCTATTTTATACATATTGTTTTAGAGACAAAGAAAGAAGGAAACATGAATCCCAACAATGCTGGATCTGAGAAAGGAGAGAATAGGAAAACTACCAACTATGGTAGATAAAGAATACCAAAGGAACTGGTATAAAGGGCAAGGCAGATATTAAGAGGGTTCAAAAAGGTATAAATAAATACGGAAAGAAAAGAAAATAAGCTTTAATTCGCCCTCACTAACACCCCTAGCTCGAGAGACTGCAATCTCTTCCAAACCTGAAGAGCAGCAAATGAGATCTGAGGTATGGCAGTAGTCAGAGGGATTATGGGTAAGGGAGGAGCTCAAGAGTCAGATCCTGGAATCTATAAGGAGATGGTCGAGTCTGATCCAAACCCATTTGTTGAGGAATGAATGAAAACAACAGCATCAGATCAATTTTTACAAAAAATCTGAAAGCTATAAATCAAGTGCCAGATACTATATATATAGTCCTGGTATCGAAACTATTCTCATCTGTCGGGTTTATTTTTCAGTAATTTCCTTTCTTGTTCCTACTGTATGCAGCAACCTACTCTGAAACTTAATTTATCCTGTGCCAAAATTCCACTCTGAATACCTCCTTCCCACAACTTTTTTTCATGTCATAATATTATTTTGGGAGGTTTCTGTATAAGCCTCATTTTGATCTCTTTACAAGCTTAGAGCAGTGATGTCTCAGTAACCTTACCTCAGTCTTCAGCAGAATCACTGCTTGGCTGTGTGTGGTGCAAAGTGATAGAGCCCTAATGGCAATCTAGTAAAAGGGGACTCAATTTGTACCCCTGGCACTGGAGAAGTCAAGAAAGGAAGGGAAGGGGTAAAGGAGGGAGGGAGTGTTCCATTCACTCTGTGGCACACTTCTTCTTCTTCTTCTTCTTTGGCTTTTCCCGGTTAGGGGTCACCACAGTGGATCATCTGTCTGCTCATGATTGGCAGTGGAGTTTTACGGTGTTGAATTGCCAGCCCGGCACCCAACCTTCCACAGAAGGCACACACATGCACACACTCACACCTAAGGCCAATTAAGAGTGTCCAATCCACCTACTGCATGTCTTTGGGATGTGGGAGGAAACTGGAGCACCCAGAGGAAACCCACGAGACCACAGGGAGGATATGCAGACTCCGCTCAGAAGGCACCCCAGCCAAGAATCGAACCAGAGAACCTCTTGCTGTGATGTAGCAATGCTAACCGCTACACCAGGCCTCTTGTGGAAGTAAGGGGATGGCCACTGCATTCAGACCACTGCATGTTCACACCACTGTGCTTCAGCAAGTGTGTGGAAGACTACTACGTAAAATGCAATAAAAATCTCAAGACAATCTTGATAGCTGACTGAATAATGAAACCTCATCCCACGAGTAAGCAAGAGCCTGCCTTGGTGTCCTGCAGAGTCCTACAACAGCAGAAAGAGAGAAAAGGAGACTTTGAGGGATTAAGTATCTCTGTTTTGCTTTCTATTGCTTGTCTTTGCTAGCTGCATTGTTCTGACCGCTTTTTTATTAACTTTGCTACTTGTCTGAACTGTTTTTGATACCAAACACTGTTTGCACTTTAAAGTATAATTTGTAAGTGTTTTTCATCTGTTTAATTGTAAAAGGCTACACACTCAAGTGTGATAGCCTATTTTCCATGTTAAAAGTGTTTTTATTGCTGTATTTGCTTTAACTTAAAAAAAAAATCCTATCCCTCTACTTGTTTCCCACCTTTCTAGATCTAGTAAAGTCCGGTTTTCAGAGTTTGCAGAATTCTTTGCTGTTTGTAAGTTCCTGTGTTGCCCAGAACTTTCTAAGATAAACGGAAGCTTCTCTGTTTATCAGTGAGAGTGGTGAGCTTTGGGACAGTCTATTTATCACTGGAGGAGTGGTTTCAGCTCAGAAACCATAGTCTTGTTGGCCGTTTTGGGCTACTTCTATCCCTTTCATCTTTCTTTCTAAAAACCTTTGTGCAATTTTGCGCATCGCACAGCACCACTTAGCTAAGATTAAACTATTCCTGGCACCATAAAGTCTGCTCTTCAGTTTTTCCCTTAGAACTTGCCAGCTTCTTAATTTTAGCACTTGAATCTGCTTTTCTGTGCTCAGCACTAGTTCAGATGTGTTGTAAGCACTAAATAAGCTACAGATTACTGAAGCACCTTATCCTTTCTCATTTCATAGTGGTTAACAGTTTTTGTACTTATCTCCTCACGTTACTTTGAGGAAAACAGCTCTAGTAATTACTTCCCTCACTGTCTAAAGGAAAATAGTGATTAACCCAGGCATGTCCAATGGACAGCTCCTGGTGTTCTCTCCTGTCTACCTGATGAATCTGGGCATCTTGGGGCAATGCAGCAATTGCCTCATGTACACTGACAACCCTCTCCTCCTACCACCCAACACTACAACCTGTGAGAGATGCATTTATCTTGCCAAACTGGAGGCAAAGCTCTCTCAACCTAAGACTGAACGTCTCAGTCAAGAGGAGAAGGTAAACACTCACACCACACTCATCACATAGTCTCACTATACCTACACCACCAAAACCCACACACAGATACACAAAAATATTCTCGGAGGCTCTCAATAAGAATCTGCTCAAGCAATAAAGACCTCTTAAGCAGAAATGCAAGCAACCTCCACCCCTCAACACAATCCAAAAGACACATAACACACAGACCCAGTGTGCCTCTCAGCCACAGCCCATAAGGCAAAACAACATGCCTAACACATTAGTCACAGGTGACTCTATAGTCAGGCACACTGCTGTTCCACTCACCAGAATACACAAGAAGAAGGTAACTGTTAACTGCCTGTCGGGTGCCAGGATCCGCCACACAACTCACGCACTCAGGTCACTCCACAACAAGTACAAATATGACTTATTCATTGTCCATGTTGGTGTGAACGACCTGAGACATACCTCCCTTGACTACATGAAAAGAGACATGGAGGAGCTCTCCAATCTTGTAATGCAGGCAGGTATGACCCTGGCCCTGAGTAGCATCCTACCTTCACCCAGAATGATACCGCAGTACAAAGACAAAATGACTGACTTCAACAATTGGATAACCTTCTGGTGTCATTCCAAGTGGATCCAGTATCTGTCTGCCTGGGACAACATGTTCGACAGGCCACGATGCTTTGCCAGAGATGGCCTACACCTGTAGCCCTTGGGATTCCAGATACTGGCTAAGGCTCTTGCCGCCCCTATAATGCCTTTTTTGGCAAGGTTCAGACGAAAAACCCACCACCACAACAGATACAGGCAAGCAAAAATTAGAAGTTATGTACTTACCATAACGTTCCATCTGAGTAGGTGTATTCATTTGTCTGCATCCTGTGGGTATGGATCCGATATCGGATCCGAACCAGCATGGTTTATCCAGCTATGGATCCGAGCTCCTAGCTCCTCCCCTCACCCATAATGCCCTGCTCTCCCTAGATGACCTCAGATCGAGTTTGCCCTGTATCAAATACCCTAATCAAAGGGTAACACATTCTATGCAGGAACTGACAAGGCCAGGGGGATAGGAGGGCGGGATGGTTGCAGACAAATGAATACACCTACTCAGATGGAACATTATGGTAAGTACATAACTTCTAAATCTGAAGTAGGAGATTCATTTGTCAGCAACCTGTGGGACAGAGTCCCCAGCTACCTGAATCTTGGGCGGCCATCATGGAAGGATATTCCGGAGCACCGTGGAGCCAAAGGATGCTCTACCTCTAGACGTGATATCCAGCTTGTAATGAGAAATAAATGTATGAGATGAAGCCCAAGTGGCCGCTGAACAAATGTCATCCAGAGGTATCCTAGCCTTAAAGGCTGCTGAGGTAGAAACAGACCGGGTTGAATGAGCATGAACTCCGTCCGGTGCGGGCCTCCCAGAAGCTTGGTAAGCTAATAGAATACACTGGGAAATCCATCGTGACAAGGAGACTTTGGAAATTGGTTTACCCAGATTGAATTTGGCAAAGGAAACGAACAACTGATCGGATTGCCTGTGACCAGCTGTCCTGTTAAGATAAAAACGAGGCTGCCTGTGAACACCCAATGAATGCAGCTTGTACTCGCCTTTGTTCTGATAATTAGGAAACAAAACGGGGAGGTTGATGGACTGATTAATATTTGCTTCCGAAGCTACCTTAGGAAGAAAAGAGGGATTGATCCTGAGGTACACACGGTCCGGATGGAAGATCAAGTAAGGCGGCTTTATGGAAAGGGCTTGAAGTTCCGAAACTCTTTTGGCTGAATTAATGGCTACTAAAAATGCAGTCTTAAGAGATAAGAATTTTAGATCTACAGTGGCTGCAGGCTCAAAGGGGGGAGTGGTCAAGGCCTGAAGAACCAAGGAAAGATCCCATGGAGGAACCGCCTGTTTGACAGGGGGTCTAAGCAGAAAGGTGCCTTTTAGGAAGATTTTACATAACTTGGCAGACATAAGAGGCCCAGAGTCATGACCAACATGATAATGAGAAATGGCCGCTAGCTGAACTTTGACCGTGGAACTACTGGCGCCATCATTAAAAAGAGTGGTAAGGAAATCTAGGACCACGGGAAGAGGTACCGTGAAGGGATCTAGACCTTGCCGCTCCGCCCAAATAGAGTCGCTTCCATTTACTGCGGTAAGTTTTTCTGGTAGAGGGTTTATGCGCCGCTACCAGGATAGCCTTAACAGGAGATGAAATACCGGGAGTCCTGATTAGGAGTGGAACTGGAGCAGCCAAGCAGTCAGCTTCAGGTTGTCCAGGTTCGGAGATGGTAGGTTCGATGGGTGTGTTATCAGATCTGGGATGGGATCTAGAATCCAAGGTGGATTCACTGAGTGAGACCTTAGGTAAGGGAACCAGATCTGCCGAGGCCAAAATGGGGCTATGAGGATCATTCTGCACCCCAACCGAGAGGCTTTCTGAAGAACCTGGAGCATCAGAGGTAGAGGGGGGTATGCGTACAGAAGACCGGGAGGCCAAGCATGCACTAGAGCATCCCTCGGGGAATCCCCTGGTGGGGGGATTAGAGCGAAAAAACTGTCGCACTTGGTGTTTAAGGGAGAAGCAAAGAGATCGCAACAAGGAGTTCCCCACCATGCGAAGATACGTTTCGCTACTTGAGTATTGAGAGACCACTCGTATGGAGAGAGAATGGTGCGACTGAGCTTGTCCGCAAGGATGTTGGACTGACCCGGAATATGCGTTACGATGAGAAAGCGGTTGGTGGAGATCGCCCATTCCCACACTCTCATGGCTTCCCGACATAAAGGGTAAGACCTGGTTCCCCCCTGTTTGTTGATGTACCAGACCACTGACATGTTGTCTGATTGAATCGCAATTGTTCCCAGGGGAAGAAAGGCCTGCAGTGCTTGCAACGCCAAGAGCACGGCCCTCATCTCCAGAACATTGATATGCAGGGAGGTCTCTGAGTCATTCCACGTGCCTTGGACCGTCCGTCCCGCAAAATGCCCCCCCCCACCCGAGGCGAGACGCGTCCGTGGTCACTGTGGCAAGGGGGGGAGATGCACAAAAGGGGCGGCCTCCTTGGAGATCCTTTGAATGGAGCCACCACAAAAGAGACCGCTTGCAAGCCTTGCTGATTGCAATGGGGTGATGCAGGGGAAGAGAAAGGTAAGACCATTTTACTTGAAGTGTCCACTGAAGTACCTGCATGTTCAGGCGGGCGAGCGGGAGAAGAGAAATCGCCGCCGCCGTGGACCCTAGTGCCCTCAGGACCAATTCCGCCAGAACTGAGCTGGAGTGGAGGATGGCCCGCACCTGGAGTCGTAGATTCTGAATTCTGTCGGTTGTGAGGAAGGCTCTTAACTTCCTTGTGTCTAACCTGGCACCTATGAAATCTTTCAGCTGAGTAGGGGCCAGGTTGGACTTTGTTATGTTTATTGTGATACCTAGCCAGGGAGCTAGCTGAAGAAAGGAGTCCCTTGCCAAAGATAGTAGATGCCTTGTTGGGGCGGTGAGAAGCCAGTCGTCCAGGTACGGAAAGACCTGCACCCCCTGAAGCCTCAGGTGGGCCGTAACCACTGCTAATACTTAGGTGAACACCCTGGGGGCTGTGGTGAGACCAAAGGGAAGGATTCTGAACTGGTAGTGACTGGCTCCCAGCCGGAAGCGAAGAAACCTCCTGGACCGTCTGTCCATTAGTATGTGGTAGTACGCATCCCTGAGGTCTATGGAGCACATCCAGTGATTCTCTCCCAGAAGGGGGAGGATAGATTGTAAGGTGACCATCCGGAACTTCTCCTTGGGAACTGCCAGGTTTAATAGGGACAGATCTAAAATGGGTCTTAGGTCCCCCGTCTTTTTTGGCACTAAAAAGAACCTGGAGTAGAACCCTGATCCGATCTGGTCTGGGGGGACGGGCTGGATGACTCTTTTCCTCAGCAGATAGCCAATTTCTGCTGAAGCGGCCTCCCTCTGATCGGGTGGAACGTCGGGGTGGGATTTGGTTTCGGGACGTGGAGAAAGGGGATTTTGTATCCTCTGGATATAATACGGAGGACCCAGCGGTCTGTTGTTATGGACTCCCATGCCGCTAGGTGCTCCGAAAAACATCCCCCGACTGCCTCCAGAGTGGAGCAGTCGGGCAACCCCTCAGGGTTGCTGCGCGGGCCGCTCAGAGAAAGGTTCTCTGGACCCGAAATTCCTGGGAGCCCCTCTGCCCCTGGGGTGGCGTCCGCCCTGTCCTCCTCTGCCACGGAAGGACTGGTTGTCCGGAGCGGGTTGGGATTGCTGCGACTTCCGGAACCACATCTTCTTCTGGCCCTTTTGGTTCCTAGAGTAGGACCTCTGGGGCACAGAGAAGCGGACTCCGACGGCAGACAGCGTCTTCCCGTCCTTCTTGCTCTGGACCAAGGTGTCGCGAACCGTCTTGCCAAAAAGGGCAGAACCATCAAAGGGGGCGTTGCCGAAAGACGCCTTGAAGGGCAACGAGAAATCGCAATGGCGGAGCCAGGCCTGGCGTCTCATGACTAGGCCTACTCCTGCAGCTCTAGCGGCTCCCTCAGTAGCGTGGGAAAGCAACCGCATAGAGGTATTTGTAACAGACCGAAGAGTGGCCATACGGGTGGAGTGCAACAGTTTGTCCTCCTCCGACATGGACTCTGGGGGGGATGCAGCGTATTCTTTAATAAGATCGTGCTGCATCCTAATAACATGTGCCAGATAGTTGAGCGCCCTCACTGAGAAGGTCGCTGAACTAAACATTCGCTTCCCCAAGCGGTCCATCATCCGAGACTCCTTGCTCGGAGGATGGACTGAGGGACTCTCCTTACTCCAGTGGGCACGGTCAGCAGGGGGGCTGAGAATCCTGTCAGGTCTTTTGGGGATTGGCTCCAGGGTGTCCGGTTCCTTCCACGCCCTGGTGGTAATAAGGTCCACCAGGGGGTCGGCAGGAGGGGACACCCATGAGGTAGACGGGCCCGCTTCGAATGCCTCCAAGAACACGGACTCATCCGAAGAAGACTTTGGGGCAGACCATCCACCTCTTATACGAAGCATTTCCATGATGTCTCCAAAGGAGACATCCTCGGGGGGTGATCTTGGGGAGCCTTCCCCTTCCTCCAAGTCTGTGTCTTCAGTTAGAGACTCGGGGGAGTCTATGTGCCACCTTTTACACGTGTGCTTGCGAGGTGCCTCCTCGGGGGGGGCTGTCCGAGGAGCCCTCGCAAGCAGTGTCTAGTTCCACAGGAACTGCTTGGGGCATCGAAACGGGCTGTCCCAGTGGCCGGGTGATGGAAGCCTGACCCAGACCAGATGGAGTGCGGGACGGAGCCGAAGCAAGTGCCGGGGGTCCGGAAGCCCTCAACAGAGCCCTCTCCACTACATCAAAAGCTGAAGGGGAGCCGGCCTCGACCAAAGGATCCAACAGTCGGCTCCCCCTCGGATCCGAGGAGTGGATCGGAGCCGGCGCCGAGCCCCTCGGATCCGAGGGACCAGTGCGCTCCGACACGGACGGCGCCGAAGGCACACTGAGTCCCTCGGATCCGAAACTCGGGCCAAGGCTCCGAGAGGTCGGATCCGACACACTCGAGGGCAGGGTCGGATCCGAAGTAGCCAGTACTATCAGAGCCGACCCACCCCCGGCTCCAAAGCTGCCCGGCTCCGAGCGCTCCGAATCCAGGTAGCGGGTTAGAGAAGGAACTATGTGCTTGAAAAAAGGGGTCGAGCTCCCCCCCAGGGGGGGGGCAGGAGCACTCCCATCTGCATCTGGGCCTGGATGAACCTTCGCATCATCCGGTCCAGATCGGCGTCAGAAAGACTATAAGTCGACCTCGAAGAGGCTACCGAGGTAGGCCTTGAGTACCGCCTCGATAGCCTCGAAGGAGGTCGGGTCTCTTCCTCCTCAGGTCCCGGTGAAAAGGTCGGGGACCGGAGCCAAGGAGGAGGAGAGCCAGTAGCTAGAGAGGCCGGAGGAGAAGCCCACTTAGCCGGCGGGGCCGAGACGGAGGACTCGGCCCGCCGCTTGTGGTGCTTCTCTCTCCGGTCCTTCTTCCTAGCTTCCCTGTCCTCCGAACCCGTAGAGGGAGGTTGAGTCCCGGGAGGAGGAGCGGGAGCAGGTAGGGCAGGTACCGCAGTTGCGGTAACTACCAACGGGGTGGAGGCCGAAGCCGAGTCCGGGGGCAAAAGTCCCGCCAAGACCAGCTTCGACCTCCGCTCCTTCAATGCCCTGGGGTTGAACCCTGCACAGATTGAACATCCAGAAGTGAGGTGTTCAACCCCAAGGCATCGAATGCACCGAGTGTGGCCATCAGCAGGGGAGAGCTTATGGCCACACTCGGAGCACTTCGAGAAAATCACCTTTGGGGCTTCTGACATTTTTTTTTAAACAGAACAGAAAAAAAAAATAAACTAACAAGTTAACCAAGTTAACTATCCAGTCACACTACAGGCCCCAAAGACCACGCACACACAACTACGCTACCAGCGAGGGGAGGGGAGGGAATTACAAAAAAAGTTTAGTAATTTAACTAAAAATAGATTAAATGGGTGGGAAACCTAAAACTTTCACACAAAGGTACTATTAAAAGATAAAAAAAACCCTTAGTAATTTCCACTTAGCTGTAGGAGCTCAAAGATCAAGCTGTCACCATGAACGCAGCAAACTAGATCTGAGGTCATCTAGGGAGAGCAGGGCATTATGGGTGAGGGGAGGAGCTAGGAGCTCGGATCCATAGCTGGATAAACCATGCCGGTTCGGATCCGATATCGGATCCATACCCACAGGTTGCTGAAAAATGAATCTCCTACTTCAGATCTGAAGGTAATCCTACTCAATGCTAGAAGTCTAAACCTCAAAATGCACTCACTCAAGGCACTCCTTAAAATGAAGAACATCGATATTTGTGCAGTGACTGAAACCCAGTTCAAGGCTCCAGACAGCACCCCTTGCATTACCAGGATATAACTCATACCATACCTTTCAGCCATCTAACCAGGACCGGAACACCAAGGACACAGGTGTGTCCATATTCATTAAGGATATCCACACCTCCAGGCTAGTTGCCCAACATAATGCATCTGAAATTATCCAAGTGCAACTAACTCTGGGCAAAACTGCAATCCATATTGTAGCTTGCTACAGATCCGCCACCATGTCCCAGGTTTCCCACTCCTCTTTTCTTGATATACTGGAAAATATTAGGGTTCAACCAAACACCCTAATAATGGGTGATTTCAACTACCCCACCATTAACTGGGAAAACTACTCATGTACCAACTCCTTCGCTCAACGCTTTCTAGAATTCATTAACTCCAATGCCCTGGATCAATTTAACCACATCAGTACCAGGGGTGATAATAACCTAGACCTGGTCATTACCAGCATCAATGACTGGTGTTCCACACCTGAAGTAAACTCCTCTTTGGTCAGATCTGACCATAAGCTAATCACCATAGATATCCACATCCCGCCCCACCCCACCCCCATTAAGGAAACCACTGTAAAAAATTTCTCCAAAGCCAACTTCATGCCTCTTAAGACAGAAGTGGCAAATGTCACGACACCCATGCAGATAGACAATACAGTTATGAGTGCCGAAACTTATACAAATGCACTCTACATGCATTTACATGAGTGCATGGATCATGCAATACCTAGCAGAACCAAGATGCTATCCTCCAAAAAAAGGAAGCCAATCTGGTAGTCCCTTGCCATAAACAAGCTGTACAACAGAAGGGAGAAACTGTTCCAAAAGAGAGTAAAATCCCATGAGTGGAGGAGCTCCCCAGTCAGCCTCATTAAGAAGCTGAAATCCCTCATAGAATCCTCCAAAGCCAGCTGTGAAAACAAGATTGCCACTGACTCTAAGGTCAACCACAAAGCATTCTATAGCTATGTCAAGAATCTCAGTGGCAACACCCAGATCTGCTCTGAGTTACAGCACAATGGAATGAAAATTATGGAACCAGCAGATATCGCCAACATCCTGGGTGATAGGTTCAGTGCCAACTTTACCCCCCCTTCAACCCCTAAAGGGCCCATATCCATACCGGAAGAATGCAGTGCCCCTGCAATCACAACTGAGCAGGTAAAAACTGCGCTCTCCAAAGCCAAGAACACAGCATCCATGGGCCTGAACAACATCTCAGGCTGCATTCTACACAAACTTCAGAACGAACTAGCTCTCCACCTAAGCACCATGTTCAATCAGAGCCTCACATCAGGCTTTGTGCCCACTGAATGGTGCACAGCAACAGTTATACCACTCCACAAAGGGGGAGCCATCAGAGACCCCGGGAATTACCGCCCTATTAGCCTGACGAGCCTGGTTTGCAAGGCCATGGAATGTATCATCATGGAACTCATAAACAAAGAAATTGGTAACCTCTAAACTCTGGACCCCACCCAGTTCGGGTTTGTGAAGGGCAGCTCATGCCTCCTGAACCTGAACCTGATCAACTTCTTTGAAACAGTCACCAAAGCTTGAGACGAAGTTAAGACAGTTCACACAGTCTATCTTGACCTCGCCAAGGCTTTCAACACCATCCTCCATTCTGGAATCATAGATAAACTCACTAAACTGGGTATAAATCCATACATCACAAAATGGGTCACCAACTGGCTCACTGACAGAACCCACACTGTAAAAGTTGCAGACTCCAAATCTGACTTCAAACCTGTGACAAGTGGAGTACCACAGGGTTCAGTCTTGGGTCCTCTCCTGTTCGGTATCTACTTCTCAGAAGTACAGGCTAACACAGAGGGCCTCTGGCTGATGAAATTTGCAGATGACTGCAAATTAGGTGCCATAGTCAAGTCTCTGAACAACGTGGACATCCTACAGAAGGGCCTCACCGAGACTGATGCCTGGTGTCAGAGCCACGGCCTCAAGCTCAATGCCAAAAAGTGCATTGTCATCCCCTTTGGTAAAAACTCGGTACCCATGAACTACCACATAGGCGGCAGTCCACTTAATGCCAAAGGTGTGTTAAGAGACCTTGGGACTCAGGTGGACAGTAGTCTCTCCTTTGACAATCACATAGGCACAGTAGTCAGGAAATCCTTCTACGTGACACACCTCATCACAAAAGGGTTCTCATCCAGGAGAATAGAGGTCATTGTTCCCCTCTACTCGGCTCTCATTAGACCCATTATTGAGTACAACGCCCCCTCTGGAATGTACCTCACAAGACATCTGCAACAGATAGAAAGGCCACAAAAATACCTCACAAAGAGGATTATGGTACACAAACAGATGCCCTACGCTGACCGCCTCAAAGAATTTCAGCTGTACTCCGTAACATATCGCCTACTCCGAGGTGATTTCTGCCTAACATACAAATCTATGTCAAACCCAGAGCTGTTGGACATGCTACACCTAAAGAAATCCCAATCCCTCCGAGCTACATGCTCCAAGGACCTAAACCATGTCACCACAATAGACAAAACATGCTGGAGGGATAGATTCCTGTCCCAGAGACTTCCCATACTCTAGAAAAAGCTACCTATCTATGTCAAGCAGAGTTCCTCATTAGCACTCGTCAAGAAAAATCATGATGAGTGGATGGGAAGCAGGAAATTCACCCCAGGGATCACTTCTGTGGCTCTGCTCAACAGGGGCACAGGAAAATAACCTTCTCGGGAAATGAAAGCCAGGGAACCTTGCTGGCTAGGCTTACACAGGCACTTGGACAGATAGCTACCTATGAACTGATGGGGAACAAATGGACAGATTGACCAGGAGGGGGAGATGACTGAAAGAAAGTGGGGCAAAGACAGAAAAGGGAAAAAAATCATCAGAATCACTGTGTATATCATATTACTACTTTCTGTGACAGTGTTTCAAAGATCAACACAGGTCATCATTGACAAACAAAATGGAAAGTCTGTGGTTTCATCTTCTACAGCAGTTCCTGACATGAATGTATCACATAGTTACAACACTACTTTATTAACTGAGTGCTCTTGCAATTCTATATAAAAAGAAATTGTGATGTTTCAGAAGATATGTGTAAAGAAAGTAATCTGATGCAGACGTTTTCTGAAATTTTTGTGGGAACAAGGCAGAATACTGACAGACTGTCCTGTGAAGATAAACATCCATCTGTGAAAAGTAGACAGAGAACAAGAAGGTTACAATCTCTTCCATAAGGTGCAGTGATCTTATAGTTGCAGGAGGTCAACATTTACCCTCCAGCCCCTCAGAGAATACAGACATCAGACCACTTTATATGATTTCTTTACAAAATGGCATCTGTGCTCCTGTCTTCAGCACTAACACCTCAAATCCTACCTTTCACTTTAATTGCTTGTTCAACACTTTTCTGGGTACCCATTGGTCAACAGATCTGTTCCAAGCACAATTTATTTACATGCCAGCAAAAACAGATAATACTCAGAGGCTGAAAAAAGATGGGTACCAGACATATTCAATTATAAATATTCCAAATATTCTTTCTTTCAGCAAAGTACATAGCTTTAAGGAGCTGTTAATTTTTCAGGCATACTTTCTCAAAAAGTATGGTGAAACCAGCAAACTAATGATTTCTTAGGTATGTGCAAAAGGGGTTTGTTTATTCATTTTATTTCCTTTTTGTATGATTTTGTTAATACAGGTCCAAGACAGACACAGCATACACTACATTTCAGACATAAACATAGAGTGTTACAAAAACAGTACTATGAGCAGCAGAAATGACATTAAGTGATAAAAGCAGCCAGGCTACACATGATTTTTCTGATCAACACCTTACCTGTGAAATATTCAGAATTTCTCATGATGTCCAGAATAGCACTGAAGTCACTAAATAATGGCAGACATTTCAGTTTCAGATTTGTATCCTTCAGAAAATGCATGCTAATGCAAAAACCTGTTATTCTAGCAACTTTATAAGTTTGTAAGTACAATATTTAAAACCTGTTCCTGACTATCAGCATTTGACCCCTCAGCCCTTCCCTATTATTTTTGGGTTTGTGCCGAATTCTTTCAAACTGGATATGGAAAAAAGTGAGTAAATATCAGCAGAATGGAATCCATGCAAGAAACTACAATGGTAAAAACTGAATGAAATAGTAACAGTCCTGGTAAGAATTAAATAATGGCAGAAATATTTCATAATGGCTAACTAACTGGAAGAAATGTTGGTCAAAAAACAGCAAGTTTGAACTGAAACAGTGAAGAAGTATTACTATTTGGCAATGACAGGCAAATTAATTACTTGACTGAGGTTGCCTCAGAAGCAACTTTTGATAAAAATGAAGGGTTTGTGCGTAAAGTAACTCTGTCTTTGTGGAAAAGCAAATACTATGGTTTGGAAGATAGAGCTTGGAGTTCACATACTCATTTTGCAGAAGTTATGGCCACTAGAAATAGTCTTCCAGGAAAGAAACTTCAGATCTTCTTTACCTGACTGTTCAAAAGGAGAGTGTACTAAAGACTGCAAAACCATAGTGAGGTCCCACGGGGGAGTAGGGTCTTTTATAGGTCTTAGTAAAAAGGTACCCTTTAGGAAGGTCTTACATAATTTAGATGACGCTAAAGAAGCATTCTGTCCAATGAAAGTTGGAGATGGCTGCTAACTGAACTTTAAGAGTGGAAAAACTTGTCCCCTCTTGAAAAATGGAGGCAAGGAAAGCAAAAGTAGTAGGAAGTGGGGCGGTAAAAGGATCCAACTTTCTCTGCTGAGCCCAAAAGGAAAACCTTTTCCGTTTATGTTTGTAAACCTTTAAGATTAGTGTTTTTTAAACCAGAGAGGAAAGCCTGGAATGTCTAGCCATCACAGGAATTGGAGAAACCATACGGTCAGCCTGAGGCCTGCAATGTTTGGGTGAATCTGTCCTGATGGATGAGACAGATGGTCTGGACTGGGGTCCAGCATCCAAGAAGGACATACTAGGTGAGACTAAGGGAAGGAAAACAATACCTGTCAAGGCCAAAA
Organism: Protopterus annectens; assembly: GCF_019279795.1. Lineage (NCBI taxonomy): Eukaryota > Metazoa > Chordata > Ceratodontiformes > Protopteridae > Protopterus > Protopterus annectens. Next base: position 1,823,015,866 of record NC_056741.1, read on the forward strand.
AGGAGCAATGAGGATTACTGTGTTCTTCAACTGAGGGCTTTCTGAAGAAACTTGGGGATAAGAGGTGGGGAGGGAAACATATAAAGTTGACCGGAGGGCCAAACATGGACTAGAGCATCTCTCGGTGACTGTCCCTGAGGTGGGATAAGTGCAAAGAACCTGCTGCATTTGTTGTTGAGGGGAGATGCAAAAAGGTTGCAGCAAGGTTGACCTCATCTGTGGAAGATCATGTTTGACGGGTCTATATTATAACGTTGAAACTTCAAAAGAGCAAACGCTCTTATATCGACATGGAAAAACAGAAACCGACAGAATGTCAAACAAAAACAGTGATTTTTTTCCCCCAGGGAAACAAATCACTGAGCCATTGTCGGGACTTTGCCATTTCCTCCAGTGTGGTGCGATCTCGGAGTTGGTATATATAAGTAAGGGGGGGTGGAGGGCACATCCCCCCCATGTCGAGGGGGGGGGGGCAAAGTCTCCCACTTTAATTTGTCTGTTTTTTTTGGCCCAGCAATTTTTTTCCCCGTGAAAAAAATCGCTGTTTTGGCCAATCGACATTCTGAGGGTTTGGTATTTCCGTGTCAATATAAGAGCATTTGCTCTTTTGAAGTTTTGACTTTACAGTATAGACCCATGTTTGCCACTGTCTGACTTGACAGACCACTCATAAGGCAGGAGGATGGCCCTGCTGAGTTTGTCTGCCAGAATGCTGGATTTCCTCGGTATGTGCATTGCTGCAAGAAAGCAGTTGGATGAGATTGCCCATTGCCATAGTCTCATTGAGTCTCAATAAGATGGGTAGGATTTCGTTCCCCCCTGTTTGTTGATGTACCAGACTACCGACATATTGTCTCTTTGAACTGCAATAGTTCCTAGAGGGACAAAACTCTGAAAGGCCTGCAGCACTAGAAACACCACTCTCACTTCTAGGACACTGATATGTAAATTGGTCTCTTGTGGGGTTTACATGCCTTGAACAATCCATCCCAAGTAATGACCCTACCCCAACTGGGAAGTGTTCGTAGTCAACATGGCGTTCAGGGGAGGAAGACTAAATGGACGTCCTTGACTGATTTCCTCAGACACAATCCACCAAAGCAGAGAATTTTTGCAAGCCTGGGACAGTTTTATTGGAAGTCTCAATAGGTGTTGATGAATGGATCATTGCACTGCTAAGGTCCAGTGTAGAATTATCATGTGGGAACTGAAGTAACTGCAGCAGCCATTGACCAGTTTTGCTGGAGCAGAAGGAAGAGAATAAATTTGTCTGACATCCATCTTCAGTGTAAAAACTCTGTTTAGAAGCAGAAAAGTTAAAGAACTGACAGTGTATAACCGAGCACCTATGAATTCCAAGACTTGGACTGGTTGAAGCTGTGATATGTCCACAGTGACAGTGATTCGCAGCAAGTGAGATAGCTCAAGCAAATAGTCTCTGGCTTTTATGAGAAGATGCCTGGTCAGTGCAGTGAGGAGCCAATCATCTAAGTAAGGAAACACTCCAATCAGTCTGTGGTGAGCTGCTATCACTGTATGCATTTTGTGAACACCTTGGAGGCTCTGGTGAGACCAAAGGGCAAGGCTCTGAACTGATAATTACTGGCTGCCCATCGGAAGTGTGGATACCTTCAAGAGTGCCTGTACATTTCGATGTGATAGTATGCATCTTGAAGACTGATTGAGCACATCAAATCATTCTTCTGCAGGAAAGGTAGAATGGACTGTACCGTGACCATCCAGAATTTGGAATTCTTTGCAACCTGATTTAGATAACTGAGATCCAGTAAAGGCCTCTGGTCCCTTGTTTTCTTTGGCACTAAAAAGAACAGTGAGTAAATTCTGAATCCTGTTTGGTCTAGGGAGTCCTCTTGAATGGCTCTTTTGTTTATCAGCCTTTGAATTTCTACAGCTGAGAACTTCCTCTGAGTGGGTGGAACATAGTAGAAAGATTTTCTTTTCTTTATGGAAAGTTAGAAAAAGGGAATGAAGGATTCCCTGGATATGATCCTATGCACACATCTAGGTGCAAGGTTATGTGCCTCCTGACTGCCTCTAGAGAAGGACAGCCGAGTAACCTTTCAGGAATGTTTAAAGGACCTGCCCGAGAAGGAATCACAAGATTTTTGATTCTGCGGACCTCCTCTACCATGTTGGCAACATCTATCATTGTAGCTATTGCCCCCCTGCCTCTGGGGGAAAACCTCCACATGATTCCTGAAAAGCACCTTGAGACTTCCAGAACTACATCATCTTCCCACAGCATTGACTCCTAGAGAAAGGTCTTTGCATGGTACAAAAGCGGATTCTAGTGACAGAGAAGGTCTTTCCATCCTGCTCACTGCAGGAAAGAGTCATTTCCAAGGTGGGCCCAAACAAGGAAGATCCATCAAAAGGAGCACTGATGAATGGCTCCTTGAAAGATTCTGAAAAAATCACATGATCACATCCGGCTATGCCTGAACCGGCTGCCCTTGTGGTACTTTCAGCTGTATGCAAGATTAATCTCATGAACACATTTGTAATGGATTGTAGGATGGTCAGTCGTGAAGAAAAAGACTTCTGTTCCTCTGGGAACATGGACCCTGGGTCAGAATTAGAGAGTTCCTTTATCAAGTCCCTCTGTAATCTGGTAAGATGTGCCAGGTAGTTTAGCAAATGCAGAGCAGATGTTGCTAATGCATACACTCACGTCCAGACCTGTCCAAAGCCCTAGCCTCTCTGTTACGAGGCAGAGAGAGGAGCTCTGCTCAGCTAGTTCCTTTTTGGTGGCTGCTGCAACAACCAAAACAGGAACTCCTTTAGTCCAGTACTATCAGTGGGGGCACTCAAAATTTTATTAGGGCATTTGGAAATTGGTTCCATGGAGTCCGGTTCCTTCCATACCCTGCGGGAGACAAGGTCTATAAGCTCATCTACAGGGGGTAACCCAAGACATAGAAGGTCCAGACCCAAAGGCTTCCAAAAACACAGACTCCACCTGGGAAGGGGTTTGGGAAAACCAACCACCTTTCTGGCGAAAGATTTCTACAATGCCTCTGAAAGAGACGTCCTGAGGTGGAGATCTGGGGGACACCTCCCTTTCATCAAAATCGGTGTCTTCCATAAGAGATTCCTACAGGGAATCTAAGTGCTCCTCCTGCATGTCCTCTTCCAAGGGACCTCCTCAGCAGGATACTCTAGTGAGGTATCAGTAGAGGCAGGGAGCTCCCAGACAGGAACTTGATGGAAGCTCATTCTGAATAGCTGTCCCTGAGGGGTAAGATGAGCAGACTCAGGCACAGGATCCATAGGGAAATAATGGATGGATCTGACGGTGTAACAGCCATCTTCTAGAGCAGTTCCTGACATGAATGTATCACATGGTTACAACACTACTTCATTAAGTGAGTGCTCTTACAATTCTATATAAAATGAAATTGTGATGTTTCAGCAGATACATATAAAGAAAGTAATCTGATGCAGACGTTTTCTCAAATTTTTTGTGGAACAGGGAAGAGTACTGACAGACTGTCCTGTGAAGATAGACGTCCATCTGTGAAAAGTAGACAGGGAACAAGAGGGTTACCATCTCTTCCATAAGGTGCAGTGATCTCACAGTTGCAGGTCAACTTTTACCCTACAGCCTCTCAGAGAATAGACTTCAGACCACTTTATATAATTTCTTTACAAAATGGCATATGTGCTCCTGTCTTCAGCACTTGCACCACAGATCCTACCTTTCACTTTAATTTCTTGTTTAATACTTTTTTGGTACCCGTTGGTCAATAAATCGGTTCCAAGCACAATTTATTTACATGCCAGCAAGAACAGATAATATGCAGAGGCTGAAAAAAAATGGTTACCAGACATAGTCAGTTATATAATGTCAAAAAGGTGGGCTATTCTTCCTTTTAGCAAAGTACATAGGTTTAAGGGGCTGTTCATTTTTCAGCCATACTTTCTCAACATATATGATGAAACCAGCAAACTAATGATTTCTTAGGTATGTGTAACATATTTACTTTTTTGTATGATTTTGCTAACACAGGTCCAAGACAGACACAGCATAAACTACGTTTCAGACAGAAACACAGAGTGTTACAAAAACAGTATTATGAGCAGCAGAAAAGTGAAACAGCAGCAGAAATGACATTAAGTGATAAAGCAGCCAGGCTGCAAATTATTTTTCTGATCAACACCTTACCTCTGAACTATCCAGAATTTCTCATGATGTCCAGAATAGGATTGAAGTCACTAAATAATGGCAGACATTTCAGTTTCAGAATTTGCATCCTTCAGAAAATGCATGCTAATGCAAAACCTGTTATTCTTGTAACTTTATAAGTTTGTAAGTACAATATTTAAATCCTGTCTCTGATTTTGAGCATTTGCCCCCTTCCCCATTATTTTTGGGTTTGTGCCGAATTCTTACAAACTGGATATGGAAAATAGTAGGTAAATAACAGCAGAATGGAATCCATGCAAGAAACAAAAATGGTAAAAACTGAATGAAATAGTAACAGTCCTGGTAAGAATGAAATCATGGCAGAAACATTTAACAATGGCTAACTAAATCGAAGAAATGTTGGTCAAAAAACAGTAAGACTGAATTGAAACAGTGAAGAAGTATCATTACTTGGCAAAGGCAGACAAAGAAAGACGGAATTGGAGTGTAAGTGTGAAATAATGCAGTGAAGAGATCAGAAAGAGTGGTCTGGAAGGAAAGGATTTCTGGTTAGAGAAGGCAGGAAGAAAACTGCAGTGAAGTTCTGAGGGGATGTGTTAGTAGCAGTTTAAGAAGCTGCTTTAATGTAATTCAAAATCAAGTTAATGTTTATTACGGTTCTTTCATAAGTTAAAAATAAAAAGGCATACACAATTAAAAAAAAGAAAATTATAAAAACAGTAAAATACTGACATGGTATGGCATAATACTACAGTGTAGGTTATTAAATAAATACTAATTAAAACAAATAATAAAACAAGTTAGTCAAATACAGTACATTAACAAACTTTCATTCCATCTATAACATCTCAGTTAAGACAAGGGTGTTGCCACTCCAGTGGAAAAGAGGACTAAATCTCTAACTATGGTCCAGCCAACCTGGGTTCATTAAACAGCTTGGGCAAATGATGAAATGGCAGGGAGGGAGGACTGGGCATTATCATCCCTCAAAGGAGGATAGTTGCCTGGGTGTCCCCATCAAGTGATCTCTGGTGGAAGCCAGAGATAATAATATAGGTGGCGTAGGCCAAAGGGTTTATCTTGAAAATGCTGCATCCCAGTTCATCGAGTCTGAAAATGTCGTAAACAAAACGTAAGTGCAGAAGCACGAACTCCTGGAACATTGTATTTCATCTCCAGGAAAGTAACCACTTGGCCACCAATGAAAAATCCACAAACTCTAGCAAATTACACCCAATGAAGTTGAGGGCTTCACCCCCACACCCCCTACTTAAATATATTAACTCCGAGATTGCACTACAGCAGATAAAGGGTAAAGTTCACTGTGGTGGCCAAGTGGTTACTTACCAGGAGAGGAAATACAATGTTCCAGGAGTTCATGCTTCTACAGTTACGACGTTTTCAAACTCGATGAATTGGGCTGCGAAGTTATGAAGTGGAACTGGCCAAAGACATGGGCGAGCTGCTGCAGGGTGAGGCAAAACAACACAAATCCCAACTCTAAAGCTCACCCTTTGGGACTTTTCAAGCAACCTGCAGAAGAAGGGTGGAAGAACAGGGCAGTCACAAAACAAAAAGGTAACAACACCCAGCCCCCCCAAGAGGGTGATGGAAAAACACCCCCAGTAAGCTCTGTAACCAGTCCCAGCTTGATTTGAGTGTGCCTAGGGAGTTAAAAGACTAGTCAAATCTGGTGATGGATAGGGTTTCAGTCCATAGTATGATGCAGGGGAACAAAAAAAAAGAACTAAAAAATGGCAATTAAGGATTCTTTTCACATTGCCCACAGTGGGAGACTCCTAAAGCCATTGCAGTAGTAGGTTTCAAATGTACTGTGCCTTACAGGAGACAGAATACACACAAGATATCTTTATCTGCACCCTGAGAAGTTCTAGTAGCCCTAAAGTGGACAAATGGATAGTCCATGTAAGACTGTCTGGGATGAATAAAAGGTACAATAGATTCAAGTCATACATGACTGAGTACATTCACACTAAGGCTTTAAACACTAAAGATAAGCATGCAGGAATCCAGTACAAAATCAGAAGAAGTGGAAAAATAAAATGGCAATGTGGCAAAGTACAAAGCAGCTGGATCGCTAAACTTTGCACAAACTTAAGCCAATCAAGTTTGGTGTAGGAAGTCTCAAGTACGAGGCACTGTAGCAATCTAGGTAGAAATAGAGCAAGGCCTGAGCCACTACCACAAAGTCCTCAGGTGAAATAAGGTGCTCGATCCAAGCAATATTATTTAAGTCTCATAAGTCTGATACAGTGTTCAGGCCCGAAGGCTATCGAGGAACACTGACTCTGAAAATGTAGGGATATAGACATATGAGTTAAATCAGGTATCTAAATTATTCTTTGATATATGTAATATTTATGACTCATGTATTAGTTAAGAGCAGCATGTTATAAATTAGATACCACAATGGTCACAACCTTTTTGGAAACATTGCCCAAAAACCTGGAGTCACCTTACTCGAGCCTACTTCAGTCCTAACAAGACTGAACTGAGGTTGGGGTAGGCTTGAGAGTAAGTGACTGGACCAAGTTCTAGTGATAGCCGCTGGAGCCTTACACGAGATTTTGATGATTTTAGCTGGTATAGCAGCTTCTGGGCCTGATGTTTAAGCCAGCAACTGGATGAAGTTATTATAACCGCTTTTGGTGCCTTTTGTCAGATTACTCTAACTTTAGCCATGGTAAGAGCTGTTGGTGTTATTAGTTTGACTTTATGGTTTTTAGTAAAATATTTCTAGAATTAAGATGTAGCAACAGCTGTTGAGGCTATTTAGCCAGCTCCTTTGGTTAAAACTATAATAACAGCTGTTGGCTCTATCTACCCAGTTCCTCTTGGTTACAGCTTTGAAAACAGCTTTTGAGCCTTAATTTTGGGCCTTTCTATTTAGCTTATGTTGGTGTTTCACTTATTTCAACAGATAGCTGTGATAATAGAGGCTGGAAAATGCCAGACAACCACTGTAAAATTTAGAACTGTAAGCTTTTTGCATTCAAATCTTGAATCTTAAGCTTTAAACATCCTTAACTATATACATAAAAACATATTTTTACTTTCATGGATTCAAGCAAAGTGAAAGTTATTGGTATGATAAGAGCTTGAATCATTAGATCGAGTAATTAAATATTACTGCTGTCTTACCTATACACGTTAATTCAGGGAGAAGTTCAGGGAGATCAGAAGAAGCCAATGAGAGGGAGACAATTACTATCCAGTTGGGAGCATTTTTTGGCCATGTTATTTAGCCTACAATCTCCTGGTCAAGTCAATGAGAGGGTTGACAATTATTGTCCAATCATTGTGTGGTTTTGGTCATCCTAATTAGCCTAAAATCTCCTAGTTGGACATGTTTATGATTAATCCAAATGCCTCTTAAATTAAACAAAATGTTTCAAGTAATTAAACAACGTATGTCTTTGTAACGATATTTACCAACAATCTTTTTTCTAACAATCACATCACACATATGAAACTTTATTAACCAATACACAGATGCAAAATCTGCAGTTAATAAGTTCTGCTTATATGGGACTTTGCTTATTTCAATTTACATATGTCTGCTTTTATAGGTATTTGTAACTTGTAATTTCAATGGCTGTAATGGAAAATTTAGGTAAGACAGACCGCAGAATAACAGATTTTCTAACAGTTACTTGTTGAGTAGATAAATGGGGTGGAAGGCTTGCTCTTTATTGAGATAAATTCAGTGGTGTAATACCACCACAGCAGTTGGTGCTGAGGGAAGGGATCACTGCAAGTTTTAACAGCTCATGTATTCAAGTTCATTGGGAGAGAGTGGAGTCCTTAGTGTAAATGGTGCCTTCTCCTGAGTTTTAGTACATTTATTAAACACACATCTGTTAAAGTGCACTTTCAGTCTAAGAGCTTTATCAGATATAGAGAAAGCTGTACAAACAACTGTAAAAAAAATGCTTTATTGTGTAATAAGCCAAAATTAGCAGGAATATGGGTGGAATAAAACAGATGAGCAAATTCTCAGATACTGCAATAGACATGATGGTACACAGCTCATCACACCGTATGTTTAGCTTGTCTGGGTCTCGCCTTCTCGTATGTCTAAGTGGGCCTTTAGATACAATTTAAAAAATAAATAAAGCAGCTGCTATAGTTTATACCACACAGGGAGTGCTACAGCTCTCAGTTTTGACCACGGATTGAATATCAGCATGTAGCGCAATTGCACTCCCCAACACTATGCAATTGGAGCAGCTGGCCCTTTGCCCCAAGCTAGCTACATTACTGGTAGATGGTGCCATGTTTCTATGGCCATTTTAGTGAATACCTTTTCAAGTATTGCCTTCTGAAATGGAGATCATATTAGAGATTGATGGGAATCTCTAAGTGTGTATGAAAGTTCTTTTACAGTGATTAAAAATTTAAGTGGAAGGGCAATATTAGACATTAATAATGTTGAAAAGTATACCAAAAAGCACTGTTACTCTGAACTGCAATGATAGTCAACTGAATCTTTTCAGTAACTCACACTGGGGACTCTGAGTTTATGTTATTTAAATGAGTTTGGTATTGTGAGAAGAATGGAATGGAATGTATTCTTTTATTCCAGACTGAGCAAATGCAATGAGCAGTATGTAGGTCAACTGCCACCCTAGGCAATCCCCTAGTTGGTGTTTCCCTTCTAAAACCCAGCAAAAGTGATCAACCACTGACTTGCAAAGAACAATCAGCACACTCCTCTACAGTGTCGATCATGTCCACTAACAGAATGCACCTTGCGGCAGCTATCTTCTTTGCCCTGTCCTGGTTATAGCTCTGGATACATGGGTAAGTTTTTGTTAAGTTTGGGCAGGACTTATGGAATGCAATGCATAGCCATAGTGTACATGAAGAAGCAGAGAACAAAGCCATACCTGATTCAGAGATGTAAAGAAGGTGTTTAATATGCACCAAGCATGCGGTGGTCAGCAGAACACATTATTCCTGTGTGAATGCAACTCACATGAAAGACTATTGTTTACTTTGCCTAACATATAACACTTAACTACAGTACAGACACAGTGGCTACCAATCGCACAGAAGCCACTAGCAGCAGTATTAGCAAAGTATCTACTGAGATACTCTAAGCATCATACCACAAAGCCATACCCTAAATACACATAGCTATCCAAGAAAATACAGAAAGATGAATAAATACATATGCAGTTACTCAGACTACATTGACTACATGTGTACACAAAGCCTAAAAAAATATATATTCACCAATGTGACATGCAAACAGCCACCATACCAGAACTCCTCCTATATCTCACTGCAGATGCCCTGCTATTGCATCAACATGCTGCTTGTGGGATATCTTTTCTGCTGCACAATCCATTGTATAAGTAAAAAGTCATCAGGACAATGATATAATAGGTAATGAAGCATGCAAAAAACAGACTTTCTTTCAACTGTCTAGAGTGCCTGCA